>NW_021825998.1:0-13910 GCF_006345805.1 Octopus sinensis | reverse complement strand
TCTTTTCAACATTCTGTCATCAAATATTCTGTCATCAACCCGAAACAGTCAGAAAGACTATCACTTGAGAGAAAAGGGCCAGTAATTATCTCTCCCTTTTCTATTGATATGGGTTCTCTTTCATTAATCATTGAGGAAAATAACAACATCATCATCACATCATCATCACACCACCACCACCACCACCACCACCCCCACCACCACCACCACCACCATCATCATCACCACCACCACCGCTACTACACTACCACCACCACCATCATCATCACCACCACCACATCACCACCCCACCCCCATCCCCACCACCATCATCATCATCATCACCACCACCATCATCACCCCCATCCCCACCACCATCATCATCATCATCATCCACCACCACCACAACCACCACCACCATCATCATCATCACCATCATCACCACCACCACCACCACCACCATCATCACCACCACCACCACACAACCAACCACCACCACCATCATCATCACCACCACCACCATCATCACCACCACCACCACCATCATCACCACCACCACCACCACCACCATCATCACCACCCCACCCCCACCACCATCATCATCATCATCATCACCACAACCACCACCACCATCATCATCATCATCATCACCACCACCACCACAATCACCACCACCATCATCACCACCACCACCACCACCACCACCACCATCATCATCATCATCACCATCATCATCATCATCACCATCACCATCATCATGCTTCCAAAATGCAGAATGCTGCTCTTCATGATTCTTCTTCAACATCTTCAGAACAGCAAAATGCTGCCACCACTACTACTACTACTACTACTACTACTACTGCTGCTGCTGTTTCCACACAAAATCACAACCAAATTTTAGCTAAGAGTAAAAAAAGTGCCTCATTCAGTATATTCAACGAATCAGCTTTGCAAAGATAAATCTTCATACAGCAATCAAAGTTTGCCAGCTGATTCATTCCAAGACACTAGTTCTCTGTATTTTTCTCCTGTCAAGTCATCCCATTGTCACAAAGGTCTGTCTCCTTTCAGTCCAATATCTAACATCTCTAAAGACAATCAAATGAAGCCAGAAGGTGCCAAACCAAAGGTCCACAGACAAGTGGCCAAAATAAATCACGATAAGAGAGCCAATAACAACAATTCTTCAAGTAATCGCAGACACAGAGGAATGTTAGAACATCGAAGATCGAGATCACATAATAAAGAAAATACTGATTTGTCAGATTTTGAGCAAAGTAGTAACAAGCATTTCTTTGAACGAGAATTTATCTGCTCTTCTAGAGACACTCCACATATTTCAAAAGACTCTGGATTGGGAGCTTGTCGAAAATTGTACCAATCTCCTCAAATTGCTTCCCTCGCCAACAGCCCTGCACTCACACTTGCAGGGGCTTCCACTGACCCCACTGAAAGCAATGAAATCAAAAGAAATCGGCAGCCTCCGACTACGTAATAAGAAGGCTGTGATGAAACAATTTTGGAATTTTCAAAAGAAGTTTATCTGGAAAAATCCACAAAACAAAGATGATACAGAATTTAAGATTCTGGCAAACGTCTGAATGTTTAATTTAATGTCATTTATAAAATTACAAACTTTCCTCTCTCTTTTTTTATGTTTTTGTATTTTTTAAATTTGTTTTTCACTTCCTCAGCAATATTTACTCTTAAATTATATTTATAATTTTTACTGTCAAATGTTGTGTCTGAGTTCTTTCATTTCTTCCCTGTCAGGATTTTTAAAGTTTATTTAATCTTCTGCTTTGGATTTCTTTTCCTTTCTTTTTTTCTAAATTACCTCCTGTTTTTTGTTGGTTCTTTTTTTTTAAACACTTTATTTATTTTTCCCCCTCATCTGATTTATACTCCACTACAGTTTCTGTTTTCATTCAGCCTGTGACTGTTTGATTGCAGTGGACACATAAGAGGTGCAGCAATGTCAAAGGAAGGCTAACTAGGAAAATAGTTTTTGTCTGTGGCAGATGCTCAGGAGCAATAAACTCTGAAAATGTGCAAGACCAACTTCTACCACGTTCCAGGGAGAAAAACTAGAAGTAGTTGATAGCTTCCGCTACCTAGGTGACCAAGTCAGTAGCGGGGGTGGGTGTGCTGAAAGTGTAACTGCTAGAGTAAGAATAGCCTGGGCAAAGTTTAGAGACCTCTTACCCCTGCTAGTGACAAAAGGCCTCTCGCTCAGAGTAAAAGGCAGATTGTATGATGCATGTGTACGTACAGCCATGCTACATGGTAGTGAAACATGGGCTGTGACTGCTGAGGATATGTGTAAGCTCGCAAGAAATGAAGCCCGTATGCTCCGATGGATGTGTAATGTCAGTGTTCATAATCGACAGAGTGTAAGTACCTTGAAAGAAAAGTTGGACCTAAGAAGCATCAGTTGTGGTGTGCAAGAGAGACGTCTGCGCTGGTATGGTCATGTGACGAGAATGGCTGAAGATAGTTGTGTGCAAAAGTGCCACACCCTAGCAGTTGAGGGAACCTGTGGAAGAGGTAGACCCAGGAAAACCTGGGATGAGGTGGTGAAGCACGACCTCCGAACTTTAGTTCTCACCAAGGAAATGACTAGAGACATAGACCTATGGAAGTATGCTGTGCGTGAGAAGACCCAGCAAGACTAGTGAGACCATAACCCGTGGCCTCTACCTGGTATGTAGCCAGTCGACTTATACATACCTTTCCTTCTTGACACAGAACTCCACTTGTGAAGACCCGTTGAGGCAATTGAAAATCAAAATCAAAAAATCAAAAAATCAAATTCAAAATCAAACCAAATCAATCAGATATCAGAAAGCAGAACCAAAATCAAAGTCGATCAACATCAATGGAAATCGCAGCTGTGATACCAGTGCCGGTGACAAGTAAGCGAACCATCCGATCGTGGCCGTTGCCAGCGCCACCCCGACTGGCCTCCATGCTGGAGGCACGTAAAAAGCACCATCCGTTCGTGGCCATTACCAGCCTCACTTGGCCCCCGTATCGGTAGCATGTAGCACCATCCGTTCATGGTCCTTGCCAGCCCCGTCTGGCCCCCGATCCGGTGGCACGTAAAAGCTCCATCCGTTCGTGGCCATTGCCAGACTCGCCTGGCCCCCGTGTCGGTGGCACGTAAAAATCACCATCCATCCGTGGACGTTTGCAAGCTCTGTCTGGCACCTGTGCGGGTGGCACATAAAAAGCACCTACTACACTCACGGAGTGGTTGGCGTTAGGAAGGGCATCCAGCCATAGAAACACTGCCAGATCAGACTGGGCCTGATGCAGCCTTCTAGCTTTCCAGACCCCAGTTGAACCGTCCAACCCATGCTAGCATGGAAAGCGAACGCTAAATGACGATGATGATGATATATGTGTGGGTGTGTGTGTGTGTGAGTAAATGTATGAATATATACATACATACATATATATATACATACATATATATATGAATATATATATGTGTGTGGAGTATATGTATAGATATATATATATATATCATGTATATATATGCATATATATGTATGATAGATATATATGCATATATATACACATGTATATATATGCAGGAATATATATATGTATGAATATATATATACACATACATATATGTTATATATATATACACACACACACACATATATATGTATACACACACCATATATATGTATACACAACACACACATATATATATATCCACACACACATATTATATGTATAGATACACACACACATATATATGTATACACACACACACACATATATATATATATACACACACACACACACACATATATATATGTATACACACACACACATGTATATACGAGCAAAACACCCCCCCCCCGCCTAATGGACGGTGCTGAGTTGTCAAACATTTAAACCAAATTTTCTCAAAACAACTTGTCCGACAGTCCCATAGGCCACCCCTTTGAGAAGCACTGATTTAACCTAAATTTGAGACACCAGCAAAAGAAGAAATAAGATAGACTTTTTTTCTATTCCAAAGAAAAACGATTTTATTCACCCAAATATGCAACCGAAGAGTTTAAAGTACTAGAAATGATAAGTCTGTAGACTGGGAGAACACAAACATGGAAAATCATTTATTAACAGAAAATAATATTTTCTTCCTTGAACTAAAAAGCAATCTGTGTTTTCTTTTCATTAAAAAATAATTAAGCATGCCTTTATTTCAATAAAACTTTTGGTTTTGTTAAACGAAATAAGGCAAAAAAAAAAAAAGACTTCTTCAGAAACAAAATAGTTTTTCCTTCCTTCATGCCAAGTTTGGAGAAAATATCTCTTTTGCATCTTACTTTTTTGGTCTCTTAAATATTCTGCATTTTGTGGCATTATTTCAAGCCAGCCGGCTTTTTTGCGCAAACTGCACGTGCAATTTTCTTGCGTATGCATAGTATCGATTGCAACAGCTAATGTACTAGCACGTACAAATGCACGTTCTCACGGATTTATCGATCACATTCTCCCCTGGAATCGATTTTTGTAATTTTTTAAAGACTTATACATGCCCTGATACCATTGGTATCTACATATCAAATTTGAGCGCAATCGGATGGAGGATGCCTGAGATCCTAGAAGACACACAGACAGACAGAACGGATTTTATAAAAGAGATGTATATATATATATATATTTAATAACGAACCATGTAATTCACACTCTGGAAAATTTATTTCTGTAAAATGTTGGGAGTGGGTACAATTTCCAAGGCTTCCGCCTCACCCCACCCCGTTTTGCAGACCCAAAAAGGGTTTTGTAGCATAATAGGTCACAGGAATTCATCCAACAAAAACCAAAATTAATAATTTCCAATGATTTGGGAATGGGGTGGGAGTGCGTCCCCGTCGTGGCACCCTTTTCTTCTGAACCATAATAAGTGATTTCCAGCATATTTGGAGGTCAGGGTACTTCATTCCATGCAAAAAAAATTCGAGTTTTTTTCTTTCTTGGCGAAAATCGTGCGGGTGTTAATCTGAAAGTTTACCGAGGTACGACACCACCCCTCCCCACCACTGCTAACAAGATATTGTATATAAAGGGTGCAGTGTAGCAGCGATAACCCACTGGTGGAGAATCTGCCTGGGGTTAAACTAGTAGTAACCTTCAGCAGCCACTTTGATGTGCTGACTCACTTTACTTCCTGAGATTTTACAAACTACACACACACACACACTATAACAGCTCTCTCTCTCTCTCTCTCTCTTTCTATCTATCTATCTGTCTGTCTGTTTGTCTCTCTCTCTATCTATCTGTCTCTCTCTCTCTCTCTCTATTTATTATGTAATGAAAGAAAGGACATGACCATCATGAAATACAACAATGTCTCTTTCAACACGCAACTTCACATGAAGAATCCGGCAAAACAAATGCATAAAAGTATGCCTGTGTCTGTGTGTATCTTTTATCTTTAACGTGTTTCAGACATTAGACTGTGGCCATGCTGGAGCAACACCTTGAAGAATTTCTAGTCGAAGAATTGAACCCAGTACATCTTTGTGTTAAGCCTTGTATTTATTCCATCGATCCCTCCATATAGCACCTTCTTTTTCACTCGCTCATCCTCTCTCTCTCTCTCTCTCTATTTCTAACAAACTGAGTCACAATGCAAATATTTCCTTCAGGCATTACACACTATAATGTGTGATTTAAAGGGATTTGACTGCTATTTCTGCAAGAGAAAATATCGATACAACTATATTCACAGATATACAAGAAGTGACTCCCAGACCTCAAAAAGAATTATAGTTCCTCATCCACGCCAGAAATTTTAAGGGGACGGGTTAAATCGACATTTACCGAAAGTGGTCTAGTCACCAGATAGGGGTCCTGCATGGCCTCATTAGACACACATAAGAGAGTACGCTGTAATTAATTGGTAATTCCAACGAGCCTACTTTCATTGCAGATAATCCCCTCAGATATTACACAGTATGATGTGTGATTTCAGGAGATTTGACTGCTATTTCTAGAAGGAGATGTATTAGTACAACTATATTGATATATATTATTGTTGCTATGGTGTGTGTGTGTGTGTGTGTATCAGTGGGGAAATTGGTAGAATCGTTGCCATGCTGGAGGAAATGCTTAATCGCATTTTTTACAGCTTCATGTTGTGAGTTCAAGTTCTGCCTCGGTCGATTTATCCATTTCATCGTTCCAGGGTCAATAAATTAAGTACCAGTCAAATACTAAGGATGAAGTAATTGATTAGTTGCCCACAGTAATTGCAGGCCTTGTGCTAATAGTAAAAAGTGAATTAGAGAGAGAGGGGTAGATAGATCTGTTATAGTATGTGTGTGTGTGTGTGTGTGTATAAGCCGATGAGGTGACAGAATCGTTCACACGCAGGGTCGTTGGAGTCAATTAGTTGCCTCTACTAGAATTCCAGGCCTTGTTTTCTTTAGACAAAGAATGATCACATATGTGTATGGTAGAAAGCGGAAGTCTCCATGGGTGCCCTGGGACTGAATGTCGATGTGGGTGAAGATTACAAGGAAAATTTCTGATCCAAATTCTGAGAAGAAAGAGAGTAACAGACAAATGGATAGATGGATGGCTCTGAGATTTGGCTGTTATTTCTTGCAGCAGGTCTACTGTACATTAAGCATTGATACGTTATATATTTAGATCTTGTTTTTTCTGCATCCTTCTCTCGTTTTCTGTGTCCGTCTTTGCATATATTTTTGCTAAACTTTCGCTGTTGTTTCTAGCATATGAAATGTCTCAGTTTCATGGACCTGTTGTATTGGATTTGTGTCGTGTGACAAATAGGTGTACAATTTATAAACTGCAATTAATTTCAGAAGAACAGTAGATTGGAGGGGCATTTAGCTGCTATTTCAAACAACTCTAGCTATCATGTACACTTCAGCTTTCATCAGTTAATATATAAATATGTATGGAGTTAGAAGAGATGGTATGATGTTGTTTCAACGTAGATTTGGCTGCTATATCTAGCAGCTCTGGCATTCGTTTGCATTTTACACATGATTAATTTAATTTTCTCATTAAATTAAACTTTAATTTGCATTTAAGTATTACAGTGAAATTAATACAACAACCAAAACTAGTTACAAACACACACTTACATATGCTAGAAACAGCAGCTATATAGAAGTATTTCATGTTTCTTTTTACACAGTTTCCTTTCCAAAAACGTGTGTCTACGTAAAGTTTGTGCTTCAGTACAAGAGACTGAGTGAATATGTATAGGGGATGGGGGTCGGTTTTCTGAAATAAAATCTGTGAGACTGGTGCCCCTAAATCAGCATAAGCAACAAGAGTATGGATGTATTCGGCAGAGGAAGGAATGGAACCCATTTAGGAGAATATCTTTGCATCGTTTAGGAGTGTGTGTGGGAAGACGACTGGGAACAAACGAATGGATTGATATCTATGTATATACATTTGTACTTATATATTATATATCTCCCTCCATCTAACTATACAACATGCATTCACATACAGGTGTGGCTGTGTGGTAAGAAGCTTGTTTCCCAACCACACACTCGGGGGTTCAGTCCCACTGTATGACAACTTGGACAAGTGTCTTCTACTACAGCATCTGGCCAACCAAAGCCTTGTGGGTAGAATTTGGTTGGCGGAAACTAAAGAAGCCCATCGTAAATTTTTACCTTACATACATACATATATATATATATATATATATTAATATAGTGGTTTTGTCTCGAATTATATTATATATATATATATATATATATATATATATATATACATATATATATATATATATAATATATATATATATATATATACATACATACATACTACATATATATATATATATATATATATATATATATATACAATATATATATGTATATATATATATATATATATATATATACATATATATATATGTATATATATACAGAGAGAGAGAGGTGAGCTGGCAGAATTGTTAGTGCACCGGACAAAGTACTTAACGGTGTTTCACCTGTCAATATATTCTGAGTTCAAATTTCGTCAGGGTCAACTTTGCCTTTCAACCTTTCAGGGTCAATAAATGAAGTACCAGTGAAACATTGGAGTCGATGTTATCAACTCGCCCCCACCCCGACCCGCCAAACTTTCAGGCCTTGTGCCTATAGTACAACAGATATATATATATGTGTGTGAGTGTATATATCTGTGTTTGTGTATATATATATATATAATATATATAATATATATATTCATGTGTGTATATCTGAACCCCACCCCAATAACCATCACTTGACAACCTATGTTGGTCTGTTTACAACCCTTTAAGTTAGTTTGGCAAAAGAGACTGATAGAATAAGTCCTCGGCTTACGAAGAATAAATCCTGGGGTCGATTTGTTTGACTAAAACCCTTTAAGGCAGTGCTCCAGCATGGCCGCAGTCAAATAACTGAAACAAGTAAAAGAAACAAAGAATGTAATATATTTAGATGCAGGGTGTCCCACCAGGGTGCACACACGCTTGGGGGTGCGAGCAGGGCTGGATTTATATGGGGTCAAAGTCGGCAATTGCTCCGGGCACCTTTATTCTTATATAAACTATTACTTTAAGGGGTGTGAGAACATATTAAAGGTTTTTAGGGTGCAGGGCATAAAAAAGGTTGGGAACCCCTTTGATAGATAAACAGACAGATGTGAGATTTGGCTGCTATTTCTAGCAGTAACTCTGGCATCCATTAAGCATTGAAACATTCTATATTTAAATGTCTTTTCTTTCTGCCTCCCTCTCAGTATTTTCTGTATCCTTCTTCGCATATATTTTTGCTCAAGTCTTGCTGTTGTTTCTAGCATAGGAAACGTCTCAGTTTAATGGACCCTTTGTATTTGTCTTGTTTTGCGTGACAAATAGGTGTAGAATTTATAGACTGAAGTTAATTTCAGAACTACAGCAGATTGGAGGGACATTTGGCTGCTATTTCAAACAAATCTAGCTATCATTTTCATTGGCTTCAATTTTTATCGGCTCATATATAAATATGGATGGAGTTACGTGAGGCAGTATGATGCTGTTTCGACGTAGATTTGGCTGCTATTTCTAGCAGCCCTTGCTTTCATTTACTTCTTATACATCATGAATTTCGTTTCCTTTTCTAAATTAGACTTCATTTTCCATTTAATTATTCCAAAGAAATTAATACAAAACTGGAAAACCATATAAGACAAATAGATATAGACAGCTGTGATTCAGTGAGTTTTGACTGCTATTTCTAGCAGCAAGTCTATAAAATAGTTACAAATGCACAATTAAATACAAGTTGAAGCTAGAAACAACAGTTAAAGGAATGTATCACATATTTTTTTATAAAGTCTCCTTTCCAAAGCTTTGTGCCTAGGTTAGTTTGTTGTTTGAGTAGAAGGGACGGAGGGAATATGTTTGGGGTCGATTTTCTGAAATAAAATCCTTGAGACTGGTGCCCCAGAATTGACAGAAACAACAAGACAACGAGTAAAATCGGCAGAGGAAGGAATGGAACCAACATGTTGGAGTATACCTTGGTGTCGTTTAGGAATGTGTGTGGGAAGACAATCGGGAAGAAACGAGTCGACACAGGTACCAGTAATGCAAACTGGCATCGGCCAGGCTCTGTCATAAGAAGTTTGCTTCCCAACCACATGTTTCCAGGTTCAATCCTACTGTGTGGCACCTTAGGCAAGTGTCTTTTAAATGACCCTAAGCCAACCAAAGCCTTGTGAGTGGATCTGCTAGATGGAAACTGAAAGAAGCCCATCATATATGTATGTATGTGTATCTATATGTATATGTATGTGTATATATATATATGTACATATACATATACATACATATATATATATAGTATATTATATATATATATATATAATATATATATATATATATATATATATATATATATATACATATTCATTTGTGTGTGTCTACCCTACACCACACATCACCATCGTATGACAACCGATGTTGGTCTGTTTATGTCCCTGTGACTTTGATTTGACAAAAGAGACTGATAGAATAAGTACTAAAGTTACAAAGATTTGTTTGACAGAAACCCAGTAAGGTGGTGCTCCAGCAGGGCCACAGTGAAATAACTGAAACAAATAAAAGAATAAATAAATGTACAAGAATAAAAGAATGTATGTATATGTATACATATATATATATATATATATATATATAATAGATAGACAAACAGACAGACAGACAAATAGATAGACAGACAGCTGTGATTCAGTGAGTTTTGGCTGCTATTTCTGCCAGGACTAGTTACAATGCAGAGGTCCCACTTGTTGGCTCATACCCATATACAATGATCAGAGTGTATGGTGTGATTTGAGTGAGGGGTAGCTGTTATTTCTAACAAGTGCAGCTAGCATGTGGTGGGCCATCTTACTTAAGTATACAAAGATATATACATAAGACGGTAGTGTTTGATTTGAGAGATTTGGTTGCTGTTTCCAAAAGGTCTAGCAACCGTATACGGGACTCCATTATTGGCTCATATATACATACATAAGAGATTACAACTTGAGGGACGTCTAGCTACTATGTAGAGCATTCACTTGTTGGTTATACATAAGTATATTTATTATTTACATAAGGAGTAGTGTTTGATTTGAGGGTGATTTACTTGCTGTTTTGTGCAGGTCAAGTTACAATCATGAATTCCATCCGGTTGTCGTTTACTTCCAAGAATTGCGTTTTAAATCTAGGCCAAGGATAGAAGCTGTTTTTCTCAGAATCCTATTCACTCTTATTACAGGAAATTATTCAGATTCAGAAGTAGGCCTTTATTTGGCAGCTTGTTGACATTTGTGGTGGTGGTGGTGGTGGTGGTGGTGGTGGTGGTGGTGGTTGGTAAGGAAAACAGCCATGCCAGCACCATGTGTGTGTGTGGTGTGTGTGTGAAAGAGAAAAGGAGTGGCAGTGTCTAAACTTTCAGAATATTCCATCTCCATGGGGAGTGATTTTAATTTAAATTCTTTCCTGTTTTTCTTTTACATTTTCAATATTGTTTCTTTGAATTTATTTTAAAGCAATAAATATGTTTCTTTTGAAAGTTGTTCTTCATTTCATTTTTGAATAAGCAGCCAGAAATTTGATAACAGTTAAATTATAATCATTGTATGCACACCATACGAAACTGGTGCACAGGAATGCTGCATTTCTTGACGTCATATTCTGAGACATGCATACATACAGGCGTACATATGACTGGGATGCCAACTTCTAAGCCAAAAAGCAGGTAATAAACAAACAGACAGACAGAAAGATATGTTTCTTAATTAGCCACACAGGGCTGAACACAGAGGAGACAAAATACAATGCAGAGCTTTTCTTCTTGGGGAAGATGGGGGGGAGATAAGATTCAAATCAATAGCGATCGGGTATCACAGAAATGTCATAAATGTAAAAAGGAAAACAGAATAATTTTATCTGTGGAAAGAAAAGCTTACAGAAAAGACCACGGTAACCTTGGGCAATTACGTCATGTAAAAACAAAAATGCATTACAGTAAGTGGCTCTCTTTTACTCCTTTGTTTTTCTGGTTCGTAGGATTATGCTCAACGTGGCTCCGTCATTCACACGTGCCATCCTTGCTACATTCACACATCTTTGTTTGAAGTATTCACTAGACAAAATGTCCCTCTCTACGCTCAGCTTCCTCTTCAAGTGATACTTGAAGAGGTTGATGAGAGATTGACCAGAGACGAAAGTGTTTGTCTCTAGACCTTTCAGACGCCTTGACCATATACATTCTTTTGCCATAGCCACATGTAAAATGAAAATGGCTCTTCCTTCCCGTTTGAAGGAAGGAGGCGTGACAATAGACTCTGAGGCGGCTAGCTGGCAGAAACGTTAGCACACCGGGCAAAATGCTTAGCAGTATTTCATCTGTCTTTATATTCTGAGTTCAAATTCTATCAAGGTCGACTTTGCGATTCATCCTTTCGGGTCAATAAATTAAGTACTTATTGCGTACTGGTGTCGATGTAATCAACTGGCTCCCTCCTCCAAAATTTCGGACCTTGTGCCTATAGTAGAAAAGAATATTGATGATAGACTAGACTCGGCTGATAATCCGACTTGTCCCACACGCGATAGCAGTCGTTCGACATAGGCCCACAGGTCGGAAATGGTTGGACACTGTACGAGTGCATGGAGAAAGATTTCGTCGCTCTGTCCACATCTCGACCTCGTGTTTCTTGAGCCATGACTGTAGACCCTGTCTTGAGGGGTAGTGCTTCTCGATAGCATTGCCAGGCCAGGTATCTCTGGAAGTTGAACATAGGTCCTGGCCCGAAAGTCATCTTGAACAGGCAGGTCAGGTATTCCTCGTTTACGCCCAGGTTTGCCCCAGGATCATCGTCATACCACCTCTCCATTAATCCCCAACAGAATGCTTTGGTTGCAATGCAGTTGCTCAAGGTCAACCCGGGGCAGCATCCTTGCTCAAGAGCAATGTGACACTCGCTGTGCCATTTGCCCTTCCTTGGACTCTTTTTGATCCATGACTGCAGTTCGGTCATGGAGACAAGCTGCAAGAAAATGCGCCTCACAAACGGCGACCACACCTCTTCACTGTCGTCTACATAGAGTCAGAGATGATGCAGTCTCAGCGCATGTCTGCACATCATCAACAACATTGTGCCCATCCCTCCTTTTAGCAGGTGTTGGCAACAAACAGATCACCTGTCATCGAAAGGAACACTTCCTTTCCACAAGAAGTGGAAGAGGATGCATTCCAGTTTGGTGATGGTAGGGTTAGGACAAGCACGACGGTCAGGTCGTATTAGATGAGGGATGTGGTGTTCGACTTCGCCATCTCTGCTTGACCTATTGGGGACAGCTTCCTCTCAGCCCATTGCCGGGCAAGAGTGGCCACCCTACTCATTATCACATCCTAGTTCTTCTTCTTTTGGAGGTCCTGAGCAACTCGACTGGCCTGTCGGTCCAGCCTCCCACGACGGAGGCACTGTTTTTGGACAGCATGGGCTTGCTTCCCCAGGTGACAAGCTGCAAGCCCATTGACTTTTCCTGGCTGATTTTCCCTCCTATCACCACTTCCTAGTCTTTCAGTGTATCTCTGACAAGCTCAATGTAGTTGTGGATAGGCACTATAATGGTGGGACACGCTCGTCCCACATCCCAATTCTCGTGGGATGCCCCTCAACAGCGCTAGCTTCCACAGTAGTGGTTCAAGAGTCAACATGTACAGAAGTGACAAGAGGGGACATCCCTGATGGACTGAATGTGCAATGTCGATTGGTCTTGATAGATGCCCATTCACGCGAATTACCGATCAGATGCCTTTGTATAGGGCAGCGATCCAGCCACGGAAAGTGGGACCAAACCCAGCAGTTATGAGGATAGCTTTCAAGTATTAATGGTCTACCCTGTCGAAAGCTTTAGATTGATCCAAATTGATCAGTGCCCCACACATGCCAGATTCCTTAACCACCCTCTCTATGATGTAGCGCATGAGGTGGAGGGTGGCATGGATGCTCTGACCCAGCACAGCGCACGTTTGCGCCTTGAGAACCAGTTTTGCAATGACAAGCACCGACCTCTTGGCTAGCACCTTGGCCAAGATTTTAAAGTCTGCATTGAGCAGAGTGATGGGCCTAAAGTAATCTACTATGTCCCCCTTGTTGGATCTTTCTTTAGCAACATTACAAATCTTTGGCTCACAAATCTGGGTTATGCTCCCATTTTGCTGCCAGTTGCAGAACACTGTTGCCAAGACACCTCCAAACAAGTCTGGCATACAATTGTAAAGATCGAAGTGCAGATGATCCAAACCTGGCGATTTGTCCCTCGCCCAATCTGCCTTTGTGTCCGCACATCCACTACTGTCATGGCACCTTCGCAACACTTTGCCTCTCTTGCCAAGAGTCGTGGT
>NW_021825997.1:7500-14317 GCF_006345805.1 Octopus sinensis | reverse complement strand
AAAAGCTGTCCGCTTATTAGCTCCATGAGGCCATCGCTTAAGTTAGCTATTTGATACACAAACTGTATCCATATAACCTTGTTCGAAGGTTATATGGAACAATTTGTGTATCAAATAGCTAACTTAAGCGATGGCCTCATGGAGCTAATAAGCGGACAGCTTTTTTTCTTATGTTTAAGAATGCCATATTAGTATGGCGATAACTATATATATATATATATATATATATATATATATGACGGGTTTTATGTCTCCCATCGTCTGCTGGTTGACCTGGGGTTATATAGTTGACTACATTTGTCCAAGTTGCTCTCTGTACCACGCGGTTGTAAATCAATTTCTTTAAACACACATCACTTCTTCCATCTTATTCGTATATAGTTATGATCACACACGCATACGTATGTTCATACACACACACATTCATGCTCGTACATTAGTATAGGTACTGTTTTGTGTCCTAGGAGTCGTAGGGTTAGTCACCCGGTTTCCGTGGCACAAAAGTAGCCAATATCACAGCATTACCCCTCTGGGAGGTGGGGTGCATGTCCGTCGCAGATTTACTCATTTACACCTGAGTGAACTGTAATATGAAATGTGTTGTTCGCGAACACAACGCACCACTAGACGCTGGAATCGAAACGGCGATCTCGTGATAGTGAGTTCAACACCATAAGCTTCACGTGTATCACTGTAAGTTGTATAAAATATATATTAATTGTATTTGCAGCTGCTCACATTTGTTCGTTTCTCTGTACTTTAAATGCGTAAAGCGATATTACTCATCTCACTGCCACGGTGACCCTACCGTCAGACGTTTGAATATCATTTGATAGCGTTTACTAAACGAAGCACAGCTGGTTAGTGAAACAAGCCACACTGATTGCTCTTTCACTAGTTAAAACGAAATAACGCCAAGGATTATTTTAATCTGAATTTATCATTAAATTATGGTTAAGCCATCAGCCGAAATTTAAATTAATTGGTCAGACTTATTTCTGAAGATTGCAAAAGAATTCGGCGGAGACTTTTCACAGAGCGTCTTATCTGTTCTGTAAATGATTCCGTTTGAAAGGCAAAGCCTTAGAATAACGAGAGATAAATATATCTCTTATCTTTCACTTGTTTCAGTCATTAGACTCCGGCCATGCTGGAGCACCGCCCTGGGGAATTTTTAGTCGAATGGATTGACCTCTATATTTTATTTTTAGTCTATTCAATCGGACGGTTTTGACGGACCGCTAAGTTACAGGGATGCAAATACAGCCGTGGTTAAGTGGTGGTTGAGAATAAGCACAGACACAAACATACACTCACGCACGCACACACACACACACACACGCACACCACACACACACACACACACACACATACACACACACACACACACACACACACACACACACACACGTACACCGCATATGTTTGTGAATGGTTTCTTTAATTTTCCGTCTACCAAATCCACTCAAAAGGCTTTGGTCGACCCGAGACTGTAGTATAAGACACTTGTCGAAGGTAACACGCAGTGAGACTGAACCCGGAACCAAGTGGTTGGGAAGCTTCTTACATCACAGACACGTCTCAAATAAACAACAGAACAAAAGCAAGAAAGGCTTCTTCAATAGTTTTTCGTTTGTAATATAGCACAAAAAAAGTGGAGCGGTAATTTGGCAGAATCGTTAGCATGTCGAGCAAAATTCTGTTCGCCTATCTTCGTTCCCTGAGTTCAAATTTGATGTTTGAGTGTTTAGGTTTTTTTCTTTTTTTTTTGCCGAACGACCTGCGCAAATGATTCGTTTATAGTGATCGAATGCATGTGCTGTACGTTAGCTCACTCTCTCCATCAAACCGGCGTTGTCTGAACAAGAGCACGGTAACACACACACACACACACACACACACATATATATATACACTACAATCTCATAGATACACCGGACTTCTACGAACTTCACTCACAATATATTGATCTGTTTAGTGAGGCACAGTGGTAGACACATACCCACGGTGCTGCACAACTGATTCCATTATCTCCAGTGCTTTTGCTTTCGCTCTCTCTCTCTCTCTCTCTCTCTCTCACCTTCTCTCTCTCTCGCCTTCTCACTCTGTCTCTCTCTCCTGTCTCTTTTTTCTCGCTCTCTCTCACTATCTCTCTCCCTTTCTCTCTCTATAAAATATATGTACACTTTGTCAAATATTATACATAGATAATAACTCAATGAAAGACCAGCGTTGAATGAGTAACGAGTATATTAACAGCACGAGGTGGCCATTTTGAGATACAGACATGCTTACACGCACCGTCACATAGACAAATATGCATATACATATATGTATACACACATGCTGCGTGTGTGTGTGTGTGTGTGTGTTCTTAGACATGAGCATAAAAGCATTTCCCCGACACCCATCATTTCTGCCGCCAATCGTCAGTTTCAATGGCGAATCAGTGACTGAAATTACAACACCTCCAAAAATTTGGCGATGGTATGGGTTGACTACAGGAAAGCATCTGACATAGTCCCACACTCGTGGATTATTGAATGCCTTAAACTGCTTAGGGTTTCACACAATATCCTGAAGTTAATACAAAACTCAATGACAACGTGGCAAAATGAACTCACTGCATGGGGAGATAAGCTGGGAGAGGTAAACATCAAAAGAGGAACCTTTCAAGGAGACAGTCTGTCGCCTCTGCTATTTGTTGTCTGCATACTGCCACTAACAAGCGTTTTAAGAAAGATGCGTATGAGGTACATGCTAGGCAGGGTGGAAGTAAACAACCTGTGGTTTATGGATGACCTAAAGCTATTCGCTAAGACTGAGAAAGAAATTGAGAGTTTGACTGCAACTGTGCAGATGATTAGCAAAGATATTGGCATGGAATTTGGAATCGAGAAATGTGGTGTAATGATTCTTAAAAGTGGGGAAAATCATTAAAAGCCATGAGAGGAATGATATAAGTACCAGGGTATCAGTGAAAGAGATAAAATGAATGAAAACAAGATGAAAGAAATGTACAGGAAAGAGTATTTGTGGAGAACTCGGCTTGTGCTCCAATCGAAGCTAAGTGGCCGCTATAAGATTAGAACACTTAACACGTGGGCAGTTGCTTTGATAAGATATGGGGCAAGAATAGTATCATGGAAGAAGCATGAATTACAAGAGATAGACCGGAGAACATCTAAATCAATGACAATGAGCAAAGAAACTACACTCCAAGAGTGATGTGTCAAGATTGTATGTAAAGAAGGAGGACGGGGATTGTGTGTTGTGAAGGTCGTGTAAGGGAAGAGGAGAATAACCTGGCTTGGTATGTCAAGGGGAGTAGAGGAGAAATGTCCACTGGCTGTTGTGCAGTAAAGCAAACCTCGAGAGAGCCGAACAATGGTATGAATACAAGCTAGAGGGAGTAATTGAAAACGAATATTACAAAATATTCTAGGATTTTAACATGCAGTGCGACCAGATATCGTGCTCATCCATAAAGATGAAAAAGAAGTAAAAATAATAGATGTTGCAATACCAGGCGATTCGAGAGTGAAATGTAAGAAAACTGAAAAGATTGAGAAATATCAGCCACTGCAGGACGAGATAGGAAAGTTATGGGGCATGAGGAAAGTAATGGTGATACCTTGTGGTAATTGGAGCATTAGGAGCAGTTTCCAAAGACATATTAAGAATATTGGAGCTGCTGTCTTTGAAAAACACATGAAGAATATTGGAGCTGCTGTCAGGCTCGAGGTGATCCAGAAGACAGCATTGTTGGGTACAGCTTGCATTAGAAGGCACTACTTGAAACCTTTGGTGATTTGTTATTGCCTGCTTTCAAGTAAAGAATTACCGGTAATTAAGAACTATCCGAGAGTCTTTCAGAATAACATCAACAACAAGAATAATATAAGTATAGTAATAATTGTTAAACTATAGTAGTGAACTAGTAAATGATAAGATAGGGATTATAGTAGTAATAGTGACTGTATAATAGTGAATCAAGTAAATAATTAGCCAGAATGATTAACAAGTGGAGTTGTGAAACCGTCAACGGCGACTAAATCGGCAACCCCACTAAGCTTGCTTGGTGAGAAGGAAACCGGGTAACTCACAGCATATTTTGCTGGGTATGAAGGAAAGTGCCAGCTGTCCACAGCCAGCAGAATAAGGTGACACTTGTTTATTGGTCATGTTTCAAGAACCCTGTGAAGAATTCTTGCAGTTCAAAGCAATGCTGATTTTTGTAGGTGTTCTACCTTCACACTTGTACCGATCTTTTTCTGCCATATTGATACTTGTGTGCTAATACTTCCAAGACCACCACGTCTACTCTCTTCATTGACCACAGCCTTCGTATTTCTCACTTTTAAACCGTCATAGTTGTTTAAATTTCCCACTTTAAATCGTCATAGTTGTTGTTGTTATTATTATTATTATTATTATTATTATTGTCGTTTACTTTTAATCTGCATGTTTGATGCAATCACTTGCCGGGGCACACCCAGCACCCTAGGGCAAGTGAAGGTTAAGAGTTGTTGAAATATAACTGAAAGCTTGGGGAGGGGAAGTAGAGAAATATCTCCATGTAATACAAACACAAACATTTACATTGATAGGGTTTTTCTAAGGAAGTGGGCAGTACTTGTTAGCACAATCCTTTGGATTTCCTTGAGACATGGTTCTCCAGGGATATTGTCTAGGTGTTTCTGACATCCCTTATTATTATTATTATTATTATTATTATTATTATTATTATTATTATTATTATTATTATTATTATTATTATTATTATTATTATTATTATTATTATTATTATTATCCTTCTTATATCATATATGTGTGTATTTGTGTGAGTATATGTATTTATATATACACAAGGAATATCAACCAAATCTTTTCTGAATGCCATCTTGTTATCCTAAAAAAACGACAACTCAGATTTGGCGCGATTATCGTCAGATCCCCTGCACGCGAGATAAACGCTAGAATCCTATTGATCTTATACAATTCAATTCGATCAGCGTTGATCTGGGCTAAACATCATTGAGTCATTGTTAGTCATTACTAGTTGGGCTTGTTGGACATCTGTCTGTGTGTCTCATGATCGGCTGCCTCTCTTGTAAATTCTGGTCTGACGAATTTCCAATTTACTAATGTTTAAAACTTAATAAAAATCTTTCTTAGACTTACACCCTGACAAAGACGAACACGTATAAGAGCAGACATACAGACAAACAGAGAGACAGAGAGACAGAGGTGTAGACAGACAGACTAACATACACTCATTCACGGACACGCACTCACTGACACAAGCACAGCGAGACAGACAGATAGACACATAAATGCTTGATGGCAGAAACAGAATTATTTTCAGTATTCAAGAGTATGCCTCTGTGTGCGTGTGTATGTGTGTGTGTGTGTGTGTGGTGTGTGTGTGTGTGTGTGTGTCTGTGAGTATTTTTCATTTAGCTGCCAAACTTTATAAGTGGATCAAGGTCCTGGAGTTTCGTACATCGCACTGATCGAACTAGGCTGTTAATTGCACCACAGATACATACATGCATACATAAATACACACACATACATACACACACGCACACACACACACACATACACACACACACACGGAGTGAGTTAGACAAAAGAGAGAGGCGAGAAAAATACATGCATACTTAACGCGTATATGCGCTTCTTTCCTCAGGTACAAATGTAACAAACAACAACAACAACAAAAAGGCTAAAAAACAAAATCCTAGAAAATATCGGTGCATTTTTTCAGATGGAACGCAAGGCCGCAATAATATCTTTTACGGACGGAATCGTTCACGTTTCACTGTCGCAAACATCACAACTGACCAGGTGACCGTTCTTTATCCTGAAACTGGATCATCTTCATTATATCAACCAATGATTAAGCCTCGGCTGATATAATTATCAGGGTGACTGAAACATTCACAAACAATCTCTCTTCCAATTCATTAACGTAAGAGTACATATGAATGGGGCCGAAAGTACTCTAATGGAACATGGAATCTAAAAATACTAATGAGTCGAATTCCCAATCCGGTTAAGCCATTTCATGTTCACTTGGGTCACTTAGCACATGAATATTTAATGTTTTGCTCGTTCCCTTCCCTAAAACTTCCACGCTTCGAGGACTTATCTGGAGAAGAGACGGATTCTTGTTATGCTGGGCCTAGTGAAGACGTATATTCGCTTTTCTATAGAGGAGTTCTTTAGGAAGAAAGCAGCAGGTCTTTTGAGGTTAATGAGAGCGAACTTAATAGATTGAACATCAAAGAGCTGTTTGTTATAATGACAAGACGGTGGAGTGTCAGAAACGGTAGCATGCCGCACTAAATCCACTGAAGTATATTTAGCTAAACCGTTTCATATTCCGAGATCGATTCCTTGCGGTGGTAAATTTGCTATTTGTTTCTCATGCCAGTCATTCGGTATACGCAACCGATGCAGTATTTAATTAAAATAGCCATCTAAGTAGCATACAAAATGTATATACACTGCTGATAGGCCAGTTACTGACGTATTTGTCTATAGATAACATATCTTACGAACTTACTATACTAAAAACACAATAATATCAGAGAGAAACAGAAGCTCATTCCAGAAGCGGCCAACAAAAGCACCAGAGGTATTTCCGAATAATATTCATGTATTAGTGCATCAATACAAGAAATTATACTGGTGTTCCGTCGGTTACGACGAAGATTGTTCCAGTTGTTTCCGATCAACGGAACAGCCTGTTCGTGAAATGAACGAGTAAGTGGCTGAGCATTCCACGACATGAAGTTCACAAGGATCG
>NW_021825997.1:0-5000 GCF_006345805.1 Octopus sinensis | reverse complement strand
CATCCTTACTTCTTCCACAAGGCCTTAGAGTTAACTCTGCCGCCTACATTGAGGCCCTGGAAATAATTGTTAAGCTTTGGATAGACAGTGTAAGCAATGGAAGGCCATATGTGTTTCAGTAAGACTCTGCACTATCACACATGGCTGTAGTAACACAAGAAAGGATGCCTGAAAATTTTCCTGGTCACATAACCCCTAACATTTGACCTCCTAATTCCCCAGATCTCAATCTTATTACATGTGGAGCGCTGTTGAGAGAGAGAGGTCAATGAACACGCCCATAACACCAAAGATTCTTTGAAAGCTGCCGTAGTCAGAGAAATGTCCAAAATGAACCAGGACCACTTGATTCGAGCATGTAGATGATTTAGATATTATATAGAAAGCAGTTGTTGAAGCTGAAGGTGGATTTATTGAATAACATTATAGATAGAAGGTTTATTTTTATCTTCATGGCTGTTTTTGATATATACATACATACATACATACATACACACACACACACACATGCATACATACATATAATAATAATAATAATAATATATAATAATAATAATAATAATAATAATAATAATAATAATAATAATAATAATAATAATAATAATAATAATAATAATAATAATAATATAATAATAATAATAATAGGATTAGGAAGTGCCTGGAAATGTATAAGATAGCACTACTCTGCGAAACTTTTGACTGTAAGTATGAGATCATGGAGAACCACACTAACTCTGAACAGTGACAATGAATCCCTAAATGCTGGTGATGTAAAAATTTCGTGTGGCATTTTCCAGGGTGACTCACTGTCACCACTCCTCTTTTTTTAAAAGCCATAAATACCTCTCAAAACTGCTCAATGACGCGCAGTACGGGTATAAATGTTTGATAAAAATATAAATCCTCTCATTACATGGATGATTTAAGCTTTTTGCAAAAAATGACCAACAACTCAAGGGCTTACTAGCGATAGTCAAATAATTCAGTGACGACATCAGAATGCAATTCGGCCTCGATAAATGTGCAAAGGAAAAATGACAGAAACATCTAACGTTAACCTTGACCAGCAGAATGTCATAAAAGAACTAGACCCAGCGGAGTGCTACAAGTACCTAGGGGTAATTGAAGGGAACGGAATAAGGCATTCAGAGATGAAGGAAAGGATCAGGAGAGACAGAGCTGAATGCAAGAAACAGGATCGAAGCGATCAATGCATTAGCCATACCAGTCGTGACTTACAGTTTCAATATCGTTAACTAGTCAATTACTGAAATATGTCAGCTCGACAGAAAAATAAGAAAACTGTTGACAATGCATAGAATGCACCACCCTAAGGCAGACACAGAACGACTTAATCTGCCAAGAAAAGAGGGAGGCCGTGGTCTTTTGCAACTGGCAATAACAATGAAACACCTACCTGAAAAAGTCTGAGGACTGGATGTTAAAACTTGTCTCAAACCATGAAAACAAGAAAGCATCATACTCAGTAACAAAACAGGCAAAGGAATATCTAAGTGAATTCCGAATACAACAAATTTCGGAATTAGAGATAGACATACAAGAAACAAGCACAGAAAACCCGTGCCAAAACTGCGGCCTTAGATATTCTGAATAATAAATGGCAAGAAAAACCTCTCTATGGCAAATACCCAAAGAGAGCGAATAATGCAGATATTGACAAAGCCCTGACCCATCAACGGCTAATGGCCTTTGGCTTAAAATCTGAAACAGAAGGGTTTATCATAGCAGCTCAAGATCAATGCTTACCAACAAGAAACTACCAGGCCAACATATTAAAGAACGGCAGTAGCCCAACATGTCGTGTATGCCGACAACAAAATGAAACCATTGATCATGTGGTCTCCAAATGCAGTCTTCTAGCGCCTACAGAGTACCTCAACAGGCATGATAGAGCTGCACAATATATTCACTGAGTAATTTGGAAAAACCTGGATTTGCCCCATGAAAAAAACTGGTGGGAACACAATCCACCTACAGTGCTTGAAAATGACCACACTCACTCCTCTGGAACTTCATCATTCAAACTGACAGAAAGATAGATGCAAATAGGCCAGACATCATATTGAAAGACTTCAGACAAAGAACATGCCTCCTCATTGATATGACTGTCCCAATCGATATAAACGTATCTGTCAAGACCTACCAAAAACTGAGCAAATATAAAGATCTTGAAATAGAAATCAGCAAAATGTGGAACCTGAAGACTAAAACAATACCTGTTGTCATAGGTGCCCTGGGAATGATAGCGAAAGGGACTGATTGCTACCTAACTCAGATACCAGGAAACACCAAAATAGCAGAAATTCAAAAGATAGTGCTCATGGGAACTGCTCATATCATATGAAAAATACTCTCTATGTAATCTCAAGGTTTAAAACTTCTTTTTTTAAATTTATGTATTAGACATTCACTAGTACAACACCAAAAAACCCCCCAAATATATGGCACACTAGGCATAACAACAACGTGAACTTCCAACCTGTTGTCTCTTGAGGTTTCTGGGTGAGACTTGGAGCCAACTTGTACAGACATAAAGCAAAAGTCAAACATAGAATAATAATAATAATAATAATAATAATAATAATGATATGAGGGAATATTATTCCAAACTTATATATATATATGATAAATGAAAGACAAAAGATGGAATATACGAAAATTTATTGTTAATCGCGACAATTGTTTCAACAAATCTAGTATCGATCTCTCATGGGATATGTATGCATGTATGGGTGTGTGTTTGTGTGTGTGCATGTGTGTGTGTGTGCATGTGTGTGTGTGTGTGTGCGTGCGCGTGTGCGTGCGTATGTGTGTGTCTTTTTTCTGTGGTACTTTTTTGTTAAAACATTACTATCAATTCAGTAAAGCATTTTTTTCTATCTGAAAACTTTTCAGTAGAATGTGATTTTCTTTTCTAAATCTGAAATTCTGTTTTGTATCTAAACCTCAATTTTTACAATTTGATAAGCGCAATCTTTCCTCAATTATAATAGTAACATTAGTAGCGGAATGCAATATCTCCTGCTTGTTTTTATTTATTGGTATCACTTTATATATCTTGCTTAACTTCTCACCTGCTTCGCTTAAATGTTTAAACATGTTTTACAAGATTTCTATCATTTTATACGTTACATTAGAATGCTTGAAATAAAATGAAAATACTCTGTAATGCTTATTTGTTCATAAATGCTATGCCTGTATAATCGATATGATAGTATCATTGATCTCTTCTATGTCTTCAGATATTTTATATGATTTGTCAGTCATAAGTTATTGAAACGGCTGCAAACCGTTCAATAAATAATACCGACGATATCATTCTCATCAAAATGGCAAAAGCACAAGTTTCGCTGGAGTCAATATGTCACTAAGTTTATAGACAACAGGTGGACATGTGCGGATGCCGAGTGTTCCCTAAAAGAGTGGACTTTTGGACGATTTGTGCCACGACAAAAAATGAAAGGGCGCAAGTAAGAAAGGATTGGAAGCGCATTGTGACCAGCGACGTATAACGGTGTCCAATATACTGGTCAGCCATGTTGGACCGCTGAACTCTACACGTTTTCCCCCCATTCTCTCTTTATTTATTTCTTCTTAATGCTTTCTGTTGAAAGGCATAGGGTCGAAACGTAAAAGACCTTTTCATTTCTTCCGAGCGTCAAACTAATACACTTGTTTGTTGTTCATACACCTATCTTTATCTGTTCTGTAAATTTCAACTACACACACACACACACAAACACACACACACACACGCACGCACACACACACGCACACACACACACGCACATATATATATATGTATGTATGTATGAAAGTCTATGAGGTTTACTTAATACAATTTTTGAAGTGGTCAAGTGATTTTTAAAAAAACATTAAAAAAAATGTTATGAAATCTATTATGAGAATGTTATTAAGCAATGTTCTGTTCATTATTTACTTAAGTAAAATTATTTCAACAACTTCTAGATTTATAATTTTAGTTTGCCATGTCATTATATAGGATGTAAATAGCAAAATAAGTTCATATATGCTAGACCTGAAAATCGGCAATATAATCGTTTCAATATGGTATTCTATTTAGATACATTCTGTTTCAGCAATATCGAGGAATATGTTGTCATGAAACGTGCGTAGTAAATTATATGATTTGAAATAAGGATTGAAGGTATCAATTTTGATAATTTGGAATAAGAGTTGTAAATATTAATTTTGATAATTTTAATATTTAGTCCTATATGTACCTATTGTGGATAATGTCATTCAATGATGATTGGGTTGCTTGAGGGTGATTTTGTCTCTTAAACCTACAGTGAGTAATTCATTTTAGTACCACTAAATTGAACTTCTCTCCCCTGTGGACTCGAAAATAACTTCCTTAATATTAATATTCTATATATATATATATATATATATATATATTTAATATATATATATATATATATATATACATACATATATATATATAATATACATATATGTATATATGTATATATATATATATAATATATATGTAATGTATATATTATATACTATATATATAATATATATATATATATATATATATATAGATATATATATAATCCATGTAACGACACCGTACTAGCCCCCGGACTATCTGCTCCTTTCTCTTTTCCTCTTCTCTGACCTTTTCCTGCTTTCTGACGAAGTGCCATGCTCTTGAAACGTCATTTCTACTCCCATCTTTTCATCTAAACTTTCACGAAGTGTAAATCTAATACATTCACTATGTACGCCCAGATGATTCTTGTTTTTACCTGCTAGTTTTGTTCTTGCATTTGTCTATATATATATATATATATATATATATATATATGTATATATATATATATATATAAAATGAGATAGGGGTTGCAAATTCAACCCTCCATGGGATACATATCCCCAATATACTGCTAGAGAGGTACCCAACAAAACTAATACATAAATGTTAAAAATCGCGGTGCATTAATTCATCC
>NW_021825996.1:0-7500 GCF_006345805.1 Octopus sinensis | reverse complement strand
CGAAATGCCGCTCAGCATTTTGCCTGGCATGCTCACAATTCTGCTAGCTTACCGCCTTTACCATCGGATTTATATCGCTTTCAAATTATGGCACGAGATCGGCAGTTTTGGTGGAGTGGGTAAATCGATTACATCGACCCCAATAATCAACTGGTTATTTTATCGACCGCGAAATATTGAAAAGGTTATGTCGACCTCGATGGAACTTGAAATCAGAACGTAAAGACGGACGAAACGCCGCTAAGCATTTTTCCTGGCGTGCCAACGATTTTGCCAGCTCACCGCCATTACCATCAGATTTATATTGAACGAAATATTGACGGCTGCTTCAAACAATAAGCGGCATGTGGCGATTGTGTGGTGTTTCTTCTAAGATAATACACAATATTGTATCAGGATGTCCTACTCCAACAAATCCGGTCTAAATGGAGCAACTACAGCGGCAAGATTTCTAATACAGGAGTAAGTTTTCATTATTTGATATATTGAAGGGAACAGCCGCAACTTTTACAATACAGGCATTAATTGTCGCATGTGTACTGTATTTTCTGAAATAATGCGCTGCATTTTTATTAGGATGCCCTACATTAATTCTAACAAGATCTACTTGGAGACAACATAGCGTAGCAAAGCTGTTTAACACACGCTTAGTCATCCACACAGGAAGAGAGAGAGAGAAAGAGGGGGTTGAGTGAGAGTGAGATAAGGAGAAAGAGAGAGGGAGAAAGACTATCAAGTTCGTGGAAAGAGCTAAGTAGATTACATCGATCCCAGTGTTCAACTAGTATTTATTTTATCGACCCCGAAAGGTTGACAAGCAAAGTGGACCTCGGCGGGACATGAGTTCATTGGAGCTTTAATGAAGTTATACGAAGTCGTGTCACATGAACCGAGGCAATGGTGGCGAAGCATTGACACCGCACGACTAGTGTGTCTCCACGCCGTAAGATGGTTATTTTAATTTAAAAGTGGCCAACTTCGGTTTCTATTTACGTCTTTTATAAATTATTCACAGTTGGAAAAGCAGCATTAAGAAAGCATACATTCTAATATGATGTCATTTTGCCAGGAGAGACACAAAGAAACGAAATAGAGGCAAGGCAGCTCAACAGATAGTATATATAACACATATTGTATGTCAATATAATGAAAGTGCCGGGCGGCGTAATCGAAACTGGGACCACACAGCGAGGCTTACGCTCGAGAAAAGATTTGGGAAAGCAGGAAAAAAGTAAAGATAAACGAAATGCAGTGTTCCATTGGCTGTTTTCTCAGCGTGAGTCTCCTGAAGAAAAGTTACCGGAGACCATTGAACAGTAGCAATAACAAGCAACATAGACAGCAATTTCAGAATAACAAGTTATAAAATGCTTTTTGAGGGAATTCGGTAGTCGGAAGCTGTGTGAAAACCTGTCGTGTGTGACTGTGTTTATTTGTATGTGTTTCTCTTCCACAGGTTGACAAGCACTGCTGCAATATTTTTGTCGCTTATAAGGCGGCGAGCTGGCAGAATCGTTAGCACGCCGGGTGGAATGCGGTATTTCGTCTGCCGTTACGTTCTGAGTTCAAATTCCGCCGAGGTCGACTTTGCCTTTCATCCTTTCGGGGTCGATTAAATAAGTACCAGTTACGCTCTCGGGTCGATATAATTGACTTAATCCGTTTGTCTGTCCTTGTTTGTCCTCTCTATGTTTAGCTCCTTGTGGGTAATAAAGAAATAAGTATTTCGCCGGCCGTTACGTTCTGAATTCATATTCCGCCGAGGTCGACTTTGCCGTTCATCCTTTCGGGGTCGATTAAATAAGTACCAGTTACGCACTGGGGTCGACATAATTGACTTAATCCGTTTGTCCCCTCTGTGTTTAGCCCCTTGTGGGTAGTAAAGAAATAGGTATTTCTTCTTGTCTTTTTGTTCTGAGTTCGAATGCCGCCGGAGTTGACTTCGCCTTCCATCCCTTCGGGGTCGATAAATTAAGTACCAGTTACGCACCCAGGTCGATGTAATCGACTTAATCCCTTCCCCCAAATTTGAGGCCTTGTGCTTCCAGTAGATAGGATTATTATGATTATTATTATTATTATTATTATTATTATTATATCTCTGTTCAAATCTGCCCAAAATTGAGTTTTAGTTATGCTCTAGTAAACAGAATGTCTCTTATAGGTCATACCATTGGTTAACAGTCATCATAAGTTTACTGGTTGTGCACCAGTTACTTCACATACTTGTGAAGATATCATGTACTGACGCTAGTTCATAGACGCGAAACTAATGGATTCTGAGTAGCAACCGTAGAGCATAAACATGTCGTTTGAAAGAAAAAGGGTTAAGAGAATACACAATGGAATCAGAAAGCGAAGTACTACGCTGTTTCTTAAAGACAAACACAGCCAGCAACAATTCCAATAATTTACCCAAAAGGCTAAAGAACTGATTGGCAGTCGAAAAAGAAAAAAACAAAAGAGAGAGACAAAGGAAAATCAACTAGTCTTAAGTGTTGGGCAGAGGGGTTGGTACATGAAAATTACCAAAAACTAAAGAACTGATTCGCAGTAAGAAGAAAAGAAAAAGTAGAATATAAAATCAACAAAAACCTAACGTGTCTTTAGTATGTCTATGTGTGGGGTAGAAGGAGGCACTGGATCTGAAACACACATACCTGAAAATACATTCACACGTATACACACACACACAAAGAGAGTGGACAGTTATATACACATACACCTGTTGGTGTAAACTAAGATTATTCCAACAGAAACAGACAGGTGTGGGAAGGACTAAGACTACTGGATCGTGAAATTAGCGAACTTTTTTCTTTTTCTTTTATTTATTTATTTATTTATTTATTTATTTATTCATTCATTTATTTATTATTATTGCTATTTTTTTGTCAGCGAAGATTCTTCAAATAGCTCGAGGGAAAACCGAAAGACACCCGATCTTATTTTCAAGGGTGACGTACAAAAAGAAGAAAAGAAAGAAAAACATTTGAATGTTTGTCCTTTTCTTTGTTTGTTTGTATTCTGTATTAACTAATATTCTTTTCTACTCCAGGCACAAGGCCTGAAATTTTGAGTGAGGGGACCAGTTGATTAGATCGACTCCAGTACGCAACTGGTACTTAATTTATCGACCCCGAAAGGATAAGTCCACCTCGGCAGAATTTGAGCTCATAACGTAAAGACAGAAGAAATACCTATTTCTTTACTACCCACAAGGGGCTAAACACAGCGGGGACAAACAAGGACAACCAAACGGATTAAGTCGATAATATCGACTCCAGTGCGTAACTGGTACTTATTTAATCGACCCTGAAAGGATGAAAGGCAAAGTCGACCTCGGTAGAATTTGAACTCAGAACGTAGCGGCAGACAAAATACGGTTACGCATTTTGCCCAGCGTGCTAGCGTTTCTTATTTCTTTATTGCCCATAAGGGGCTAAACATAGAGGGGAGAAACAAGGACAGACAAAGGGATTAAGTCTGCTAACGTTTCTGCCAGCTCACCTAATATTTGTGAATATTATTATTATTATTATTATTATTATTATTATTATTTTATTATTATTATTATTATTATTATTATTATTAAGAAGGCGGCGAGTAGGTAAAATGCCGCTACGTTCTGAGTTCAAATTCCGCCGAGGTCGACTTTGCCTTTCATCCTTTCGGGGTCGATTAAATAAGTACCAGTTACGCACTGTGGTCGATGTAATCGACTTAATCCGTTTGTCTGTCCTTGTTTGTCCTTTCTGTGTTTAGCCCCTTGTGGGTAGTAAAGAAATAGGTATTTCGTCCATCAGCTCTGGTTTCATATTCCGCCGAGGCCCGACATTTTGGGGGTAGGGGACGAGTCGATTAGATCGACCCCAGTGTGCAACTGGTACTTAATTTATCGACACCGAAAGGATGAAAGGCAAAGTCGACCTCGGCGGAATTTGAACCCAGAACGTAACGTCAGACGAAATACCGCTAAGCATTTCGCCCGGCATGCGAGTTGAAAGGATTATTAAAGCGGTGAGCTGGCAGAATCGTTGGCACAGCGGGGGAAATGCTTAGCAGTATTTCGTTCATCTTTACGTTTTAAGTTCAAATTCCGCCGAGGCGGGTGGCATGTTCTGCTCTTGAGCAAAACTCTTCATTTCACATTGTTCCTGTTTACTCAGCAGTGACGGATTAGCCTTCCGATCTTGGGGAATAACTGACCTGCTCGCCTAGCCAGCGGGATGGCGTCATTCGAAAAATAAAATAAAGCGTAACATATTGTGACCAGCGATGTATAACAACATCCGATAGTCTGGCCGATACCATGATTGCTATTATCAGTCATGTGAACTTTTGCATTCTATTAACCAACTAGACAGCATTTACAAGTGGCAAGATTTAATCTATCGGTAAGTGAATTAATCTTCGTACCGATTAGTATTATTTGAAAAATTTGCAAGTTTTGTTGTTTTAAGATGACTCTTAATATTTAAGATATTTCAGCTGTCAGAGAAAAAAGGAAAGATATAATTACCAATTGGTTTGTTGACACGCATAGTTTAAATAATTTGTATTTTACTACAGTTGGTTGGATTTTTTTTGTACATATACCGTACATGATGTAGTCACTCTCTAACAAAAGAACATACGTGGAGGTCTGTGCGTGTACGTATACACACACACACACACACACACATACGCATGAACGTACACACATACATGTACGCATGTGAGAATACATAGTCATCATATATATATATATATATATATATATATATATATATATATACTTTTCTACTCTAGGCATAAGGGCCAAAATTTTTTTGCGGGTTGGGAGGCAATCGCGTCTTTGAACTCTCGCTGTCTTTGAACAAAAGAGGAAGAAAAGTCCTTCCCGAACCATAGGCCGGTTTTTCCGGATTCTGTGGTGTTTTTATCCCCACCTCCACCAGGACAAGGTGCCGGTCTGTCGCAGGATTGCTTAATTTTTGCTAGCTGAGTGCAGTGGAGCGACGTGAAACGAAGTGCTTTGCTCAAGAACACAACACATCGCTCGGTCCAGGAATCGTAACCGCAATCTTACGATCATTAGTGCCAACGCCCTCGCCCATAAGCCATACACCCACATTCTGTCTTCGACACCAACCATATAATAAACTGAATAAGAATACACAAGAAAAAATATGTATGTATGGCATGCCTCATACGTATGTGCGTGTCGGTGTGGGTGGGTGTGTGTGAGTTCGCATTCAGGTATGTGTATGTGAGAATATATATATCGATGATGACGTCAAACAGCCACGTCAAAGAACCACCTGTAAACCAGTCAACCAACCGACAGCCAGTCAACCAGCTAATCAACTAATCTACTAACAGACAAAAAAGCATGAAAGTCGATGCGTCAGCAAAAAAAAAACCTCTACGTGGTCACCCACACTGCTAGAAATAGTAAATATTTCTTGTAAATATCTTGTAAAATATACTAGTAAATATCCTTGAAATTGCTTCTAATGTTTTAAACACAGAAATGACACATTAGATATCATAGACCCAGAAACACAATACTTAGATTAACGTCAGGACAGGATGGTCGCAGCTGGAATACTTTAGATTATACAGATACATTTGATTGGCAGAATCGTTAGAACGACGGACTAAATTACTTTCGTTTTTCTTCCGGCTCTTCACATTCTGACTTCAGTTCACACCTAAGCTATCTTTACTTTTTATCCTTTGGGGGTTTGATAAAATAAAGTCTTAGTTAAGTTCGGATCAATGGAGTCGATTAACCACTTTCCTACAAAATTTCAGGCTTTGTACTTAAATAAACGTCAATTATATATCTGCTCAAAAATGGCCGACGTGAGACTGAACAAACTAAACAGCAACTCGTCTCGCACTCCTTCGCTGAGACCTATCTTTAGCTACCCCCACCACCACCACCACCACCACTGTATTGATGATATTGCTGTGTATCACGGCTCATCTCAGTCGTTATCATTCTAGAATTACACCCACGATACATGAAACATGCAAAGCAAAAATAGTAATTTATAAAGGCGCACAGATAAATATGCACATTCACATGCGTATAGATGCTGTATCATATATATATATATATATATATATATATATATATATATATATATATATATATTATATATATAATATATGGTGTGTGTGTGTGTGGTGTGTGTGCGTGCGTGTGTAAATATATATATGTGTGTGTGGTATACTATATGCGTGTATATATATATATATATATATATATATATATATATATATAATATATATATATATATATATATATACATATATATAGACGTAACACACACACACACACACACTATATATATACTAATTTGTTCGACTAATCTTTGAAGGCCGAAGTCCAATGACTGAAACCAGAAAAGATAATATACATACTCATTTGCTATTTTACTTGTTTTACCCATTTTACTGCGGCCATGCTGGAGCACAACCTTTAGTCGAGCAAATCGACCCCAGGACTTAGTCTTTGTATGCCTAATACTTATTCTATCGGTCTCTTTTGCCGAACCGCTAAGTTACAGGGACGTAAACACAACACCATCGATTGTCAAGCGATGTTGGGGGGGGGGACAAACACAGACACACAAACATACACATACACACACACACACACACACACACACACACACACACATATATATATATATATATACGACAGGCTTCTTACAGTTTCCGTCTACCAAATCCACTCACAAGGCTTTGGTCGGCCGAGGTTATAGTAGAAGACACTTAGCCAAGGTGTCACGCAGTGGGAATGAACCTGGAACCATGTGGTTGGTAAGCAAGCTACTTACGACACAGCCACTCTTGATATGTAGATATATATATATAGATAGATAGATAGATAGATAGATAGAGAGAGAGAGAGAGAGGGAGAGAGAGAGGGGGAGGGAGGTAAATAGAAATAGATATGTATGAAAAGGCGCTGCCGGGCGAAAAGTATTCTACAGGAAAATGAAAACACAGTCCAAGGAGATATGCACAAGCTTAATCTCTTTCTAGCAAATTTTCGTCCTCCTGGAATTACTGAAATTTCACACCTGTGGCAATTTATGTATGTATGTGTGTGAGGAGCGGGGTCATAATCTGAAAGACACAGAGTCGAATGCTTAATACCGAAAACTACAATCTGTAAATATATATATATATATATATAAAACAAAATGAACTTTAGGAGAAAATAATAAAACAAAAATAAAAAAAGAACGTATTTCAAAGGTATTTATGTCTAATTTTCAAAATGGGATTTATTTGAAACGTTTGTTATCTTTATATATAAAACTGTAGTTGTGTGAGTGTCTGTCCCCTCGATTAGATTCTAACTACTACTACTCCCACATTTTGCGGTGCAGTTTAACCAAAACCTGGTATCTTATAGTCGTGATTCATATCGAGCCCTTCTGGTATTAGCGCGCGTCTACGATGAGTCTACGATTTTAAAAATAATTTACCATCATTTTTTTC
>NW_021825995.1:0-14024 GCF_006345805.1 Octopus sinensis | reverse complement strand
TGTTAGTGTTTCTGTTGTTGTTGCTGTTGTTGTCGTTGTTATTGTTATTGTTATGTGTAGGAGCCAAGTTACAAATTACACCACCGCCGCCACCAGCAGCAGCAACAACAACAACAAACAATAGCAAATCTAAAAAAAAAACCAAAAACACGACAGACTGAAAGAAGAAAAAAAAAAGAAATAATAAAATAACAAAACGACAGAAAGACAGAAAAAAACACTTAAGTTTGTCTGTCTGTGCGGAGAAACAGGCTGAAGTTGTTAGTGCTACAGGATGATGGCGTGCAATCAGCTGGGTTTGATCCTGTTACCTTGTGATTACAGCTAGCAGCTTTGCTCTGCTGATAATGGCGAAGAATGAGAAGTTGTTGCTTCTTTAGTCACCAAGTGAGTGTCGATTGTAACCTCTTTTGCATTTGGCCTTTCTATACATCCTTGTGTGTGTGTGTGTATGTAGGCACCTGTGTGTGTGTGTGTGTGTAGGCACCTGTGTGTGTTTGTGTGTGTGTACATATGTATGTATGTATATATATATGTGTGTGTGTGTGTGTATATATAGGCCTTTATGGTTATGTATACATCCATGTTTGTGTTTGTTTGTGTAGGCACCTGTGTGTGTGTGTGTGTGTGTGTGTGTGTACATATGTATGTATATATATATGTGTGTGTGTGTGTGTGTATATATATATATAGGCCTTTATGGTTATGTATACATCCATGTGTGTGTTTGTGTGTGTGTGTACATATGTATATATATGTGTGTGTGTGTATATATATATATGTGTGTGTGTGTGTGTATATATACATCCATGTGTGTGTTTGTGTGTATGTGTGTACATATGTATATATATATGTGTGTGTGTGTATATATATATATAGGCCTTTATGGTTATGTATACATCCATGTGTGTGTTTGTGTGTGTGTGTACATATATATATATAGGTGTGTGTGTGTATATATATATAGGCCTTTATGGTTATGTATATGTATATCTGTCTATCTATCTGTCTATCTATCTATCTATCTATCTATATACATACATACATACATACAAACATGTACAATAAATACACAGCTATTTTGATAACTGCAGTATACATAGGTGTTATGTATATGTGTATGTATATTGTGTATATCTATGTAATTATATCTCTCTGCCTACATGTCTATCTGTTTGTCTGTCTATCTATCTATCTATCTATCTATCTATCTATCTATCTATCTATCTATCTATCTATCTATCTATCTATCTATCTATCTATCTATCTATCTATCTATCTATCTATCTATCTATCTATCTATCTATCTATCTATCTATCTATCTATCTATCTATCTATCTATCTATCTATCTATCTATCTATCTATCTATCTATCTATCTATCTATCTTTCTGTCTATCTATCTATCTATCTATCTATCTTTCTGTCTATCTATATGTGTTTCCTATTTTATATTTGTGTGTATTTTCTGTATCACTGTATGTATATTCCTATATATACACACACACATATATATGTGTGTGATGGCATTTATATTTCTTTGAGTCTTGTCAGTGGTGTATGTGTGTATGTATGCATGTGTGCATATCACTTTCTAGCTGTATATCCTGTGTGCATGTTGTGCTGTTGTGTGTATGTGTGCATGCATGTGTGTACATGCATGTATATGTTTATGATGTGATATGTTCTGCGTGCATATCTAGGAAGTGATGTGTGTGTATGTGCGCTTGTATTCATGTGTTTGAGTGACCTTGACATATGTATATGTATGTGTTGGCCATGACCTCTGTGTTTTTGTTGTTTGTTGTTAACGGTTTGCCAACATGTCTGTCTGTTTGACTGACTGTCTGTCTCTACTCTTTTACTCTTTTACTTGTTTCAGTCATTTTGACTGCGGCCATGCTGGAGCACCGCCTTTAGTCGAGCAAATCGACCCCAAGACATATTCTTTGTAAGCCTAGTACTTATTCTATTGGCGTCTTTTGCCGAAGCACTAAGTTACGAGGACGTAAACACACCAGCATCGGTTGTCAAGCGATGTTGGGGGGACAAACACAGAGACACAAACATATACACACACACATACATATATCTATATATATAACTGTAAGCACCTGTATATGCCAGCTAGTGGTGTAGGTGATAGGATATATTTATCAAAAGAAAAAACAGGATGCAAAGGATTTTGCAGTACAAAACATATGTACCGCAAAATCCTTTGCATCCTGTTTTTCTTTTGATAAATATATATATATATATACATATATACGATGGGCTTCTTTCAGTTTCTGTCTACCAAATCCACTCACAAAGCTTTGGTCAGCCTGAGGCTATAGTAGAAGACACTTGCCCAAGGTGCCACGCAGTGAGACTGAACCCGGAACCATGTGGTTTGTAAGCAAGTTATTTACCACACAGCCACTCCTACGCCTATGTCTGTTCGTCTGTTGTTACTCTTGGTGATACCTTTGGCCTTGAGAATTTGTAAAAAGTACAGACATCAGTGTAAATGTAATATATATACTGTAATATCTCTCTCTATATAAACGGCAGTTTGTCTGTGCGTGTTTCTGTGTGTCTGTTTTCTCGTCGTACCCTCACCCTGACCACGGCTTTCAACGATTCTGATGAAACTTGACCACACATAGCCCAATGTCATAATTCAAAACTAACGCAGCGAAAATTTTGAAAAGTTCCCCCAGTTCTGAAAAGAATCGATAAATTCGACATGGGGTCGAGAATCAAAAAAAACAAACCACAGACTGTCTAGGGGACGCAACTCAACCTTTTTTTACTCTCAAAAAAAAATTTACCATCATTTTTTTCCCATTTTTTTGCTATTTTTTGGCTATAACTCTCTAAAAATGCTTTATAGTTATTTCCCTTACAAACCTGAGCAACGCCGGGCAATACTGCTAGTATTATATATATACAAACATCCATCTAAATATTATAAATATATTAATCAGAAATTTTCTTGGATAACATGTGTGTGTGTGTTTGTGTATATATGTGTATGACTGTGTGTATGTTTGTGTATATGTGTATGAGATTTGTTTTGGTGTTAGGAAGGGCATCCAGCTGTAAAAACCTTGCCAAAACAGAGACAGTGGCCTGGTGCAGAACTCCTGCCTGGCCAGCTCCTGTCAAACCATCCAACCCATGGCAGCATGGAAGGCGGATGTTAAACGATGGTGATGATGATGATGGTATGTGTGTCTGTGTATATCATCATCATCATTATCCTTCAACATCCGTTTTCCATGCTAGCATGGGTTGGACAGTGTATGTATGTATACTCTTTTACTCTTCTACTTGTTTCAGTCATTTGACTGCGGCCATGCTGGAGCACCACCTTTAGTCGAGCAAATCGACCCCAGGACTTATTCTTTGTAAGCCTAGTACTTATTCTATCAGCCTCTTTTGCCAAACCGCTAAGTGACGGGGCCATAAACACACCAGCATCGGTTGTCAAGCAATGCAATGGGGACAGACACAAAAACACATACACACACACACAATATATATATATATATATATATATATATACACATACATATATATGACAGGCTTCTTTCAGTTTCTGTCTACCAAATCCACTCACAAGGCATTTGTCGGCCCGAGGCTATAGCAGAAGACACTTGCCCAAGATGCCACGCAGTGGGACTGAACCCAGAACCATGTGGTTGGTTAGCAAGCTACTTACCACACAGCCACTCCTGCGCCTATGTGTATTATATGTACATATATACATTTGTGTGTATTAGAATGTGTGTGGTGGTGGTCGTGGTGAGTGTACAGGTGTGTATTCTTGTATTGTATGGGTATCAGTCATTCAACTACAGTTCTGCTGGAGCCCTGGCTTTAATCCTTTAGCATTTAAACTGGCCATATCCGGCCAAAATATACCACCCGTTTTATGTTCAAACTGGCCAGATGTGGCCTCTCACACCAACCCTACAATGTCATTCTAAAAATTAACAGCTATTTCATCAAAATCTCAAAGCTATGAGATAATGCAGGATTAATTCAAAACCATCCGACTAAATAAGCATTTGACAAAGAAATCTGAATCCTAGAGGATCAAACCAGCCATGTCTGGCCCAAACATTGTACCTGCTTTGTGTTCAGACTGGCTGGATCTGGCCTCTCACACTAACCCTACAATATCATTCTAAAAATTAAGTTACCCTTTCAAATCTCAAATCTACAAGATAATGCTGGATTAATTCAAAACAATGTGGATAAATAAGGATTACATTTGACAGAATAATTTGAATGTTAAATAATAATAATGAAATTATTGTATACAGTGCTCAGGTGCACCACAACTTGTCAGAAAGTGCATATAAAGTACATGCAGTAATGTAGAAATGTCTGGAAAGTGAACATGCTTGTGTGTGTATGGAGGGGAGAAAATCAAGTGTAGTGTTGGCGAATCTCAGGAAGCATGGAAGTCTTGAAGGATGCAGTGCTCCGACAACTAACAACCGATGCCGGCAGTTTGTTCCACGCTTAAAGGGATAAAGTGAAAATCTTCAATTAACCCTTTTGTTACCAACCCAGCTGAAACTGGCTCTGTAGTACAAGTGTTTTGTTTTCATAAGTTTTGAATTAAAATCTTCCACCAATCCTTAGTCACAATTTATGTTCCTAACACTAGCTGAATGAAAACTGAGTCATTTTACTAAATTTTTTGTTATATTTAAAGTAATTGAAAGAAACACAGAGCATCTCAACAGAAATACAGTAATGAAAGGGTTAGACCAATCCCTAACCATTACTCTTTTACTTGTTTCAGTCATTCACTGCGGCCATGCTGGAGCACCGCCTTTAGTCGATCAAATCGACCCCGGGACTTATTCTTTGTAAGCCCAGTACTTATTCTATCGGTCTCTTTTGCCGAACCGCTAGGTGACGGGGACATAAACACACCAGCATCGGTTGTCAAGCAATGCTAGGGGGACAAACACAGCCACACACACACATATATATATATATATATATATACATATATACGACAGGCTTCTTTCAGTTTCCTTCTACCAAATCCACTCACAAGGCATTGGTCAGCCCGGGGCTATAGCAGAAGACACTTGCCCAAGATGTCACGCAGTGGGACTGAACCCGCAACCATGTGGTTGGTTAGCAAGCTACTTACCACACAGCCACTCCTGCGCCTATTGCTTGTTTTGGTCCTCTAATTGTTTATTGATTTCTCAGTATTGTTTCTATTGATTATCCCATATTTTTGTGGGACATAAGGGACGAAATACGAACAATATAAACTGAGACAAGGACGCACATACACTGACGCTCCGTCGGTTATGACAACGAGGGTTCCAGTTGATCCGATCAACAGAACAGTCTGCTTGTGAAATTAATGTGCAAGTGGCTGAGTGCTTCACAGACATGCATACCCATAATGCAGTTCTCAATGAGATTCAGCATGACACAGGATATGACAAGGCCGGCCCCTTTGTAATTACAGGTACGACTCATTTTTGCCAGCTGAGTATACTGAAAGAATGTAGAATATAATGTGCAAGTGGCTGAGTACCCCAAAGACATGCATACCCTTAACGTAATCCTTAGGGAGCTTCAGCATGACACAGAATGGGATCAGGCTTGCTTACCAACCACATGGTTCCGGGTTCAGTCCCACTGCGTGGCAGGCGCAGGAGTGGCTGTGTGGTAAGTAGCTTGCTTACCAACCACATGGTTCCGGGTTCAGTCCCACTGTGTGGCATCTTGGGCAAGTGTCTTCTGCTATAGCCCCTGGCCGACCAATGCCTTGTGAGTGGATTTGGTAGACGGAAACTGAAAGAAGCCTGTCGTATATATGTATTATATATATATATATATATATATATATATATATGTGTGTGTGTGTTAATGTTTGTGTGTCTGTTTGTCCCCTAGCATTGCTTGACGACCGATGCTGGTGTGTTTACGTCCCTGTCACTTAGCGTTCGGCAAAACAGACCGATAGAATAAGTACTGGGCTTACAAAGAATAAGTCCCGGGATCGATCTGCTCGACTAAAGGCGGTGCTCCAGCATGGCCGCAGTCAAATGACAAACAAATAAAAAAAAAATATAGACATACACAATACCCTTTTACGAAGTTCTTTTGGTGAGGCATTGGGTATACCTTAGTTTCAGTTCAGTAACTCTCAGCTGGGATTCATATGGCCCCCCGTGGGTCCACTCAACGAAACAGTAAAATGGGGATTCACAATAGCATTTTAATGGCCCCTGAAAAACTTTAGCTTCAGATGTATGTGTTCTTTTCTACTCTAAGCACAAGGCCCAAGATTTTGGGGGAGGGGGCAAGTCAATTAGATCAACCCCAGTACGCAACTGGTACTTAATTTATCGACCCCCGAAAGGATGAAAGCAAAGTCGGCCTCGGTGGAATTTGAACTCAGAATGTAGTGGTTGACGAAATACCGCTAAGCATTTTGCCTGCTGTGCTAACGTTTCATATTTTTTTATTGACCACAAGGGGCTAAACATAGAGGGAACAAACAAGGACAGACAAGGAGATTAAGTCGATTACATCGATCCCAGTGTGTAACTCGTACTTAATTTTTTGACCCCGAAAGGATGAAAGACAAAGTCGACCTCGGCGGAATTTGAACTCAGAACGTAACGGCAGACGGAATACTGCTAAGCATTTCTCCCGGCGTGCTAACGTTTCTGCCAGCTCGCTGCCTTTTCAGATGTATGTATTGGAGTGTCTTGCAAGAAACAACTGTGAGGGTTCTTTCTCTGGTGTTTTCTATCGTTCAACCCACCTGAGTTCAGGTGTGCAAAACGGAATGGGAATTTTTTTTGAAGGAAGTTTTGTAAAACTAGTTTTTAAACATCAAATGGCTATGGGGGTCCACCAGAATAAAAGAGTAATCAAAGGGGTCCATAGGTAAAAAAAATGGTTGAGAACTCCAGCTTTAGTTGAAGGAAGACCAGGGGTCAGGCGTCATTGGTTGCTAGGCAAATTCTTGACCCACACAGACATATTTGCACCTGTGTATGCATGTGTGTGTGTGTGTATAAATGTTTTTACTTCTTTCAGTCATTTGACTGTGGCCATGCTGGAGCACTGCCTTTAGTCGAATAAATCAACCCCAAGACTTATTCTTTATAGGCCTAGTACTTATTCTATCTGATTCTTTTGCCGAACTGCTAGTTACGGGGATGTAAACACACCAACATCGGTTGTCAAGCGATGTTTGTGAGGACAAACAGACACAAATACATTCATACATACATATACACGACGGGCTTCTTTCTGTTCCCATCTACCAAATCCAACCACAAGGCTTTGGTCGGTCTGAAGCTAAAGTAGAAGACACTTGCTCAAGGTGTCACGCAGTGGGACTGAACTCAGAACCATGTAGTTGGTCCTGCACCTATATATATATATAATGCACAGGCATGGCTGTGTGGTTGAAAAACTTGCTTCTCAACCACATGGTTTCGGGTTCAGTCCCACTGCATGGCACCTTGGGCAAGTGATTTCTACTATTGTCCTGGACTGACCAAAAGTCTTGTGAGTGGATTTATTTCTTGGAAACTGAAAGAAGCTGTCACAAAACTGTAAGGATCTTTTGGACGTTGACTGATGAGGAATAGCTACGAATTTTCTGTTTGTTGTGCAATTTATTTGATTATTTACAAAATTATATATATACCACATAGGCGCAGGAGTGGCTGTGTGGTAAGTAGCTTGCTAACCAACAACATGGTTCCGGGTTCAGTCCCACTGCGTGGCATCTTGGGCAAGTGTCTTCTGCTATAGCCCCAGGCCGACCAATGCCTTGTGAGTGGATTTGGTAGACGGAAACTGAAAGAAGCCTGTCGTATATATGTATATATATATATATATGTATGTGTGTGTATATGTTTGTGTGTCTGTGTTTGTCCCCCCTAGCATTGCTTGACAACTGATGCTGGTGTGTTTACGTCCCCGTCACTTAGCGGTTCAGCAAAAAGAGACCGATAGAATAAGTACTGGGCTTACAAAAGAATAAGTCCCGGGGTCGATTTGCTCGACTAAAGGCAGTGCTCCAGCATGGCCGCAGTCAAATGACTGAAACAAGTAAAAGAGTAAAGAGTAATATATATAGGGTGTTCAAAAAGTCTCTCCGCAGTGAATTTCTTTCACCCTGACTCTTCAAGAGTCAGATTCTCCAAGATGTATTTCAAAACATGCGTAGAAGAGTCAACTTATGTATTGAAAATGAAGGATGGCACTTCCAACGCCTCTTCTAAAGTTTTTTAAAGTCTTGTAAAGTCTAATATATTCTTTTGTAGTCTTTATACCATCTTGTAAATATTTCATTTTGAAATAAAATACTTACTGAGGAGAGACTTTTTGAACACCCTGTATATATATATATGTGTGTGTGGTGTGTGTGTGTTTGCGCTTGCTACACACCACCACTTGATAACCAGTGTTGGTTTGTTTATGTCCATGTCGCAGAGCAGTCCAGCAGAAGAGTACCAGACTTTAAAGAAATAATTACTGGGGTTGACTTGTTCGGACTTCAAAGCAAGTGCCCCAACATGGCCTCAATCGAAAGACATAAACAAGTAAGAGATAAAAGATATATTATGTACATACGTAGATCTGTATATATATATATATATATATACGGATGTGTGTTCGGGTGTGTATGTGTGTGTTACAGCATGGTCACTGTCCAATTACTGAAACTAGTTGAAGATTGTGTGTATGTGTAAAGCGGAGTTTCTCAAACTTTTTGGGGCCACCGTGCTCCTCATGGCCACATAATACTTTCCAGCGCCCACACCCCTATTTTTATGTATAAATAAAAATTTTATATTTTACTAATCTACATAGACTATGAATCATTTGATATTTAATATAATATTAGGATCTTTTTGGTTTGACTGGCAGTTTTTTCTAGCAGTGTCATATGAAATTGTCACCCATAATTATGACCCTAGTATCGATCTATTGCATTTCAATCTGTTTTATGGTTAGGGATGGGGGGAAGGGTATCTTTTTTTTCTTCAGAAATGTAAATAAACCCAATCTGTTTCTTAAACGGGGGACATATTCATACGGCACAGAATGTTTTCACCTCAATAGACGTCATTGATTGGTTGAAATTGCAGAAATTGAAGAAAAAAAACCCCAGCAAATATCTTACAAACAAAAAAATTTTCTCAATAAAGCCAAGAGAAAAAGATGTTTTATAAACACATTCTACCAGTATACGAAGTTTAAAAGTGTTTAGTTACGTGGAAATTATTTTAAAAAACTGCCGTTCAAACCGAAAAGATCCTAATCTTATATAATTTGTATACAATGCTATAATAATATTATAAATTCATAAGCCTTTCTTCTAGTACCTCCTTTTTCTCTACCGCTCTTTTACCTTGACCCTTTCAACGCCCATCAGGGTGCGTTAGCGCCCACTTTGGGAACCTATGGTGTAAAGCACACGTCCGTATTTTCCCCAACGTCTCGGGGATATTGAAGTGAAGCTGAAGTAATTCTTATTAGAAGGAGGAAGGAGTTAACTCCCCTACTTAGCAATTCTTCTGAAGCCCGGTTTTGCGTGTGTGTGTATCGTATCCATCGACGGTTAGTGGTGAAGTTCACCGCCATCAATTCACCGCGGGAAAAGTTCACCGCAAAAAATATATCCATATTAAAACAAAATCAAAACTAAACAAGAAAAAAACACTGAATTGACGGTGCATATTTTAACATTCTGTTAAAATATGTACCCGTGAATATACGGTGCAGATCAGGGTTTCTCAACCATTTGTTGCCTATGGACCCTTTTGGTTCCTATTTTACTCTACTGGACCCCTTAACCATTCGATGTATGTGTGTGTATATATATATATATATATATATATATATAAATAGATATATGTATATATATATATATATATATGTATATATATATATATATATATGTATATATTATAAATATATATATGTATATATATATATATGTATATGTATATATATATGTATATGTATATATATATATATATGTATATATATATAGTATATATATATATATATATATGTATATATATATATATATATATATGTGTTATTTATTTTTTTGTGTATATATATATATAATGTGTATATATATTATGTGTATATATATATATATGTGTATATAGATATATATGTGTTATATATATATATATGTATATATATATATATATGTTATGTATATATATATATATGTATATATATATATATTGTATTATATATATATAGTATTATATATTATATATATGTATATATATAATATTATGATATATATATATATTGTATATATATGTATATATATGTATATATATGATATATATGTATATATATGTATATAAGGATATATGTATATATATATATATGTATAGTATATATATATATGATTGTATAATATATATATAATATGTATATATATATATATATAGGTATATATATATATGTATATATACGAATATATATGTTATATTATATATGTATATATATATACTATATATATATATATATGATATATATTATATATGTATATATATATATATGTATATATATATAGGATATATATATATATGTATATATTATAATATGTATATATATATATATGTATATATATATATATGTATATTATATATATATGTATATATATATATATGTATATATAGGTAGGTATATATATATATATATGTATATATATGTATATATATATATAATATATATGTATATAATATATATATGTATATATATAAACTATATAATCTTATATTATGTATATATATATATATGATATATATATATGATATATATATATATGTATATATATAATATATATGTATATATATATATATGTAGATATATATTATATATGTATTATAATATAATATGTATATATATATATGTATATATATATAGTGTATTATGTATATGTATATATATATGTATATATATATATAGGTAGGTACAATAAATTCAGGGTGAATACTTGATACTGCAAGCACCTGTATATGCCAGCTAGTATACCACTCTATATTAGTGAGAATACGGTATGGACGGATTTTTGGAGTCTAATAATACCATGTATGCATATGAAGATTACAAACATACCTTCCCAGTGATACTCGGTTTACCTACCATTATAAATAATACCAAATGTTCTTTCTCAAACCTTTCATAATGTGATACAAGTCTTTGGTGTAGCAATTGCATGCGGCTGAAGAGGGCTTTTGAACTATCTGTTATGTCGATTATACATTGGTGTAAGAATAAGTTGTTCTATAAAGCTCGAAACATATGTACCGCGACATCCTTTGTGTCCTGTTTTTCATTTTATTTCATTTGATACATACATACATACATACATACATACATACACACACACACACACACACACACATACACACACACACACACACACACACATACATACATATTTATATATATATATATATATATATATATATAAATAAATATATATGATGGATGACCTCTACGTGGACATCCATTGTGCTAGAAGAAGACCTGCTATGGTCTTACCGCTAAGAAAAGAATGTTCTCAAGAAAATTTAGCCAACGCCAGAAAGGTAAGCGAGCAAGACAAATGAAAAGACACAAGCCACCCAGGGGCGAGGAATTACATTGGTCTTTGGTTTCAGAGTCTGACGAGACGTCTGCGTGGCTAGCCCTTGTGGATGCGAAACCATTCGTAATCTATGACCGGACATCAACCCTCATTACTTTCATATATATAACTATTATGTTTAAGTTTTATCTTTTACTTGTTTCAGTATTAGACCGTTGCCATGCTGGTGTACCACCACCATGAAGAATTTTTAAGTCTATGAATCGACCCCTGTATTTTTTTTTTTGTTTTTAAAATTTGGTACTTATTCTATCAGTCCCGCTAAGTTATGGGGACATAAACACACCAACACCGGTTGTCAAGTGGTGGTGGTGGACAAAGATACACACACACACATACACATACGATGGGTTTCTTTCAGTTTCCATCTACCAAATCCACTCACGAGGCTTTGGTCGACCTGAGGCTATATAATAGAAGACACTTGTCCAAGGTTCCACACAATGGGACTGAACCCAGAACCATGTGGTTGGTTAGCAAGCTTCTTACCACACAACCACAATTATTATTAGGAATTATATTTTAATATTCTGTGTATTGTAAAAGTATAAACAAATTATTGCAGATAAAATTTGAATAACCAAATGAACCCTTAATGGTCATAGGGACCCCATTTGAGAACCACTGGTGACAAAAGAAGGAAATACCTTGTAATTATTGTAGTTTTATGGTGCCTTCACTCTCTCCAGTTTCAAGGGCCTTGTAAAAAAGGTAATGGACATTGCCTTTTCTGCTTAGCTGCAGTCCTTGTCGTGGGCCCGTGGTTCAGGAGTTTCAGGGTTTTGACGACCGTGGGCCCGCAACTCAGTCACTATTGTCTCCAGGTCAACTCTGACCCAGAGTAGTAGCACCTGTTAGGGTCCCAGATATGGGTTAACAAGCAAATGTGATGCCGATCCAGGCACGTGGCTTAGTGGTTGGAGTGTTGGACTCACGATCGTAACATTGTGGTTTCGATTCCTGGACCGGGACCGCCAATCCACTCAGCTGGTAAAAATGAGTAACCCTGCAATGGACCGGTGTCCCATCCAGGTGGGAGATTATTACGCCATGGAAACCGGGGAACTGGCCCTTATGGGTCACCATGACTTGAGAAGGTATCCTTACCCTTTTAAATCCATCTGAGCGTTGGGATGCAGAAATACCTTTGGTTGGGTTAGGGTGCATAGTAAAACCATTATGTGTTAGGGACCCCTAACTATAACTAGAAGGAGAGGGTCCCCCCTCCTTTTAGGAGAGGAACCCTGTAATGTAAAACCTGCAGTTTCATATGATTACTGGTCATATTGCTTCAGCCTGTATCAAGGGACTAATTGCGGAAACTCCAAGAGTGGGGCTTGTGGAGGCATGTGGCTGAGTGGTCATGGTCGTAAGATTGTGGTTTCGATTCCTGGACCGGGTGACGTGTTCTGTTCTTGAGGAAAACGCTTCACATTGTTCCAAGTCCACTCAGCTGGCAAAAATAAAGAAAAGTAATCCTGTGACGGGGGAGGGGGCATCCTGTCCAGGTGGGGAATATATACACCCTCGAAGCTGGAAAACCGGCCCTTTGGTATGACTCGGAAAGGTAACTTCACTAAAGCTCGTTTTTCCAGCATTCCTCACTTCACATTGTCTTGGCTTATCAGCCCTCACCGTTTGTTTTTACGGTTTTGTTCTCACTGTCATGTTTTTTTTACCACTTTCACCCTCCGCAAAAAATCCCAAATTTTGTTTAATTTGCTTTGCGGGAAGGACTGTTTTAACGAAGTCACGTCTTGTCCTTACCTTCGAAAAGCGGAGTAGATAAAATAGGGGACAACTGATGAAGGGAATGTTCTTTATGTTGCCTGTCTCGTTTCTCTGTCCGTTTGTTTTTTTTTTTTTTGTCGTTCTTCGAAAACGAGTTCGTTTTCTGTGTTTTTGTTTATTAATGTTCTCGTTTCTCCTTTTGTTTACGTCTTTTTTATGTCCTGTACCCATATATGCCTGTATATATACATATATATGTAGGTATGTACATATATGTATGTATATATGCATATATATATATATATATTTTTTTTTTGTGTAGGGGTTCCTTGAGACGTAATTTATTTTAAGGATTACGCAAGGGTAAACAGGTTGAGAAACACTGCTTTAGAGAATGGTACTTGTGTTGTTACAAACGTATATCCCAGTAGTCCAGTGACGTACAGACGTCCGTTTGTGGCCACCTCACTTGTTATTCCGTTTACTGAAAGTCGAATGGCAATGGAAGAGTGGTGACGGGTGCAGACCTAACCAGTAGGAAGCTACGGCGTTCGTGTGTCACCTGTGCTTCAAACCTTAAGGATCTGTGGTAAGGCTGAGTAGTCATTTGAAT
>NW_021825994.1:10000-13845 GCF_006345805.1 Octopus sinensis | reverse complement strand
AATGACCCGTCTGTCTCTTATATTCGTCCCTTCGTGTATTTCGCGTTATTTATATATATGTAAGGTTTATTATATATATATATATATATATATATTCAAACATATAAGGGATGGCCATAATAGGACATCCGACTCACTAGAAAGAGCAGTTAAACTCCAAACCACTAATAGTTGTAATTCTGAAATGGAAAGAGAAATAAAAACGTTTACCCTATCCTTTCTGGACTATGCATAGTTTCGGCAATCTTTTGTAAATAAAATAAATTTAATTACGACTGGCGTTGCCTATATAATACAAAAAATGACACACACACACACCTACACACACACACACACTTATATATACATTTCTATTTACATACATGTCGTACAATGACAATGAGTGCTCAACACCGCATTGGTGGATAAAAATTCTTTATTTGTGTATTAAAGCTACCATTGTTTTCATGTTAAGGAATACCACACTTCAACAATGATCAAGCTTAGTGCATGGAACATCGATGTCCGTCTCCATTTTGGATTTAAACATGAAAAGCCACGGAAAGTCACAATAAAAGCGCGCAAGTATTTCGTTAAGAAAAGAAAAATTATACAAGACACCAAGGCGAACAAACGTGGATAATTATCTTCACTGGATTCAACTTTTGGAAAAACTGTAACTCATTCAAATTTTTATGGATGCATACATATACCTGCATTAATGTTTCACCTGCATAAACTTTTATAATTTCGATATTTGTGCACTTAAATTTTCCCATTTACATATATTTGCACCTGACTGCCAAATGTTTACCAAATATTATGGCATCAAAATTTTACAGTTTCTGTAATTTCATATGCTATGAGCTCGCATACATTTTATTTGCATATTCATGGCTTAGTATACGTAATTCTTGTTTGAGTCTATGTATCATATTAAGGTGGTGAGCTGGCAGAAACGTTAGCACGCCGGGGGCGAAATGCTTAGCGGTATTTCGTCTGCCGTTACGTTCTGAGTTCAAATTCCGCCGAGGTCGACTTTACCTTTCATCCTTTCAGGGTCGATTAAATAAGTACCAGTTACGCACTGGGGTCGATGTAATCGACTTAATCCGTTGCACTCTCCTTGGTTGTCCCCTCTATGTTTAGCCCCTTGTGGGTAATAAAGAAATAGGTATTTCGTCTACCGTTACGTTCTGAGTTCAAATTCCGCTGAGGTCGACTTTACCTTTCATCCTTTCAGGGTCGATTAAATAAGTACCAGTTACGTACTGGGGTCGATATAATCGACTTAATGCGTTTGTCTGTCCTTGTTTGTCCCCTCTGTGTGTAGCCCCTTGTGGGTAGTAAAGAAATAGGTATTTCGTCTGCCGCTACGTCCTGAGTTCAAATTCCGCCGAAGTTGACTTTCATCCTTTCAGGGTCGATAAATTAAGTACCAGTTACGCACAGGGGTAATTGTAATCGGCTGGCCCCTACCCCAAAATTATGCCTAGAGTAGAAAAGTATATGTATCATGTTGTTTTTTTGTGCATTCACATCACACACACACACACACACACACACACACACCACACACACACACACACACACACACGCAGAGCAGCATCGTAATTAGAAGCAGCGGTAATCAACAGATGGTTTCACATTATCTTGCACATCCTCATGGACAGGCTGTTCAGTTCGTTTTCAGTCTGTTTCGAGTACGTGATATTGATAAGTCACAAAACTGACGAATCATCGACCCCCATCGCTCCTGAATGAGATTTGGAGTAAATTGTCTCACCTATCTTCGACTTTCAGGTATTTAATATCAGGTGTTTTGAGAGAGTCATCTCCACCACCGCGTAAAATTACAGCCTGCCGGCGAACAAGCGGGTCACATACATTGAGTATTTATAGTCGATAATGTCTAGAACACTAGCGCTGCTTCTAACATATATGCGTACACACACATACACACACACGCCGCACACGCACATAAACACACACACGCACATAAACACACACACATACACACATAGTTGTTGTTATTTCCGCCTGAAATATGAAGAATGTCTATTTACGGTAAAAAATTCAAAACACATTAAATAAGAGTAAAAAATATTTCTATTGATTAAATTTTAGGAACATTTCAATTTACATCTCTTTAAGAATTCATTTAAGACACTTACCTAGCAGACTTGTCATATTCAATAATTAAATAAATGCATATATATATATAATATATATATATAATATAATATATATATACATATATATATATACATATATGTATATATATGTGTTGTGTGTGTGTGTATATATATATATATGTACGTATACAAATATATATGCATACATACACACATATATATTGATGTGTGCATATATATATACATGTATATATATATATATATATATATATATATATTTATATACTAGCATTAAAGACCCGTCGTTGCCGGGTCATAGTGCTAGTGAATATATATATATATATGTGTATATATATGTGTACATATTACATGTACATCTATATATATACAACTACACATAAAATACAAAATACAAAGTTATATCTTGATATCGCTAGTGATAACAATACTCAAAATATATAACAGACTGGAATTGTTAGTCCGTCTCTTGTAATTTCGATCAATTGTATCTTGTCCTCCCTCTTGTATAGAAGTGTGGCTACAATCAGACGGCTGGAGCGAAATTCATTTTTGAACTTTCTTCTATCGAAGACATTTTAACAAAAATACTTCCGTGTAAACGGTGAAAATATTGTCAATTTCCCCAAACAGGGACATAATTCAATTTTTAAACAATAACCAAAGCTCCTTCTCCCAAAGGGGGAGGGTTACGGTTTACAATTATTTAACAAATGCAACACAACAACGCTTTCCTTACGAGGAACCAACAAACGTGATAACAATAGTTAAACAGAAATAATAATAACAACAAACCTTACGGTAAACCAAAAAGCAGTACTCTGTTGAAGCTATAGGCCTTTATGGATCAGAAATAAACTAAAAGCGATACTCAGTAGAATGCTTAATGCTAGCTAATTAGCAAATAATCTAATGTAAAAACCGTGCACACCTCCATCTGGACTATTCCATTTCTGCACTTAAATTTTATTTTTTATTTATTCCCATTCATGTGAAACCACTGATTCAAGTTCAAGTCATTGATGCAATTTTATACCAATTGCTATATTTTTACTTTTGTTATGTTACGATAATATTATACTTTAGTTTGATTTTAATTATTACTTACTACATATAATTCAATTGTTATTATTATTTTTATTGTTAAACTGAAAGTATCTGAAATAAAAGAGAAATGTTTTTGTTTCACTTTTAACACGTAATACTGAAATAGTGGAGAAGATATGATATTGCTATGGGCTCGCTCTAGGTAAAAGAATTGAACATTGTTTTTGCCCATGAAACTACATGAACTCAAGTAAGGCGTGTGTAAAATTTGAATGAAATTGGTTGTGTAGTTCTCAAGTTTTAGGGAAACAGACAGACAGACAGACAGACACATTCTCAGTTTTATATATATAAAGATATCTATCTATCTATCTATCTATCTATCTATCTATCTATCTATCTATCTATCTATCTATCTATATATATATATATATATATATATATATATACATTGGGTCATCCCATAAATAATGCGGTTTTTTCAATTGCATGAACTAAAAGTCAGAGGGGTACGGTATAAACTACCTACATTAATTTGCTATAAAAGCAGGCAGTAATTTTACCATGTTCTTATTCTTAGTGTAAGTTTTGAAGAGTTTAGTTCAATTTTAACAGTTATTTTTTCAAAGCTATAATGGAAGTGACAAAGGAGTATATTCGGCATAT
>NW_021825994.1:0-5000 GCF_006345805.1 Octopus sinensis | reverse complement strand
ATAGCAATATTGATGGGAAAGAAAAAGAGTCAAGATTAAATGCAAGGTATACATAATTGAGTCTTTAAATTACTGAAATAATAAGTAATAAAAATGCGACATTTCATGTAAACAACCTAATATATATATACATACATACATATATATATATATATATTATATATATATAATATATATATATACCTATATATATATATGTGTGTGTGTGTAATATATATAACCTATATTATATATAAGTCTATAATATATATATAATATATATATATATATATATATATAGAATATATTACTTATATATGGGTATGTATGTATTTATGTATGTATGTATGTATGTATGTATGGTAGTATGTATGTATGTATGTATGTGCGTGTGTCTGTGCTTGTATCCTCACCATCGCTGGACAACCGTTGCTGGTGTGTTTACGTCCCCGCAACTTAACGGTTTGACAAATAAGTCCGATAGAATAAGTACTAGGCTAACAAAGAGTAAGTCCTGGGGTCGATTCGTTCGACTAAAGGCGGTGCTCCAGCATGGCCACAGTCAAATGACTAAAACAAATAAAAGATATATATATATATATACACATATTTATGTATGTGTGTGTCTCAATGTGAGTATGTGTGTGCATACACACATATCCACTCACACACACATACACGCAGGCACGCACACACACACACACATACACACACACACACACACACACACACACACACACACACACACACACACACAGATTCCTAGTTTACATTAAATCAATAATTCAATTACATTGAACGGTGATGGTATAGTCGTTGTAACTGTAAAGCAGTACGAAAACAACTACCACCACCACTACCACCACTACCACCACCACTACCACCACTACCACCACCACAACATCAACATCAGCAGCAGTCACTTCTTAAAAAAACCAAACCCAAAAAAGAAACCATTAAAATACTCAGCTTGCTCCGTCACGGTTCCGAGATCGAATCGTGTTGTGTCCCAAAATGGCTGCTAGTAACGGCGGAGTCAGTGAAAAACGGGATCGTAGTCTGGTTTTGATTTCCAACGTTTATACAGTTATGCAATCTATTCTCTGCATCTCCAACATTCATCACTGAACATGTGTCTGGTGGGAAGATCGTTATCGATCGGTCGATACTGTTGGTTGTACATTTTGTGTAGTGGCGATATGAAACGCATGTACTGACATAAATACATACGCATTCGTACACGCACACACAACACACACACACACACACACACACACACACAACACACATATGTGCATGAACATACATACGTATATATCATATATATATGTATACATACATACATACATACATACATACATACATACATACATACATATATATATATATTTTATTATATTTTATCTAGTTTCAGCTCACGAGCTGTGGCCATGCTGGGGCACCGCCATTTATATATATATATATATATATATATATATATATATATTATATATATATTATATTATTAGAGATAAAACCACTATTAGGCAAATCAAACAATGAAAAACTTAACCAATACATAAAATTAATTAAATTTATATATTTAAATATATATCAAAATGATTAAAAGTTTAATAAAGATAATGAGTAAAACACATTATATATATATTCTAGATACATAGATAGGTAGCTTCATAATACATCCACAGACATTTATATATATATATATATATATATATAGATATATATCGAGACGTTGAGGTTATAAGAAATAATGGTGTCATTGAGACCCAAAGGTGTCGGGTAATGCTATGACTTTAAATAAAAACCTTTGACTCTGCAACACTGTATATAAATTCTTTACTTGGAATGACCAAGTTTAAAAATCTGCTGGATCTCAGTCATAAGGGAATCTTACATTGCTTATAAACTCTATATTTGGAAGGACCCATTTTAAACTCTGTTGGACATTTTGGACTTTACTCATAGGGTATTGAAATATTACATATATACCATTCTGCCTAAAAAATGGATTTACAACTTCAATATCCCTACATATCTTGCATCTATTTTCTTTCCTCCACCTCACTCTCTATTTTGTATCCTATCTAAATTAACTATTACTTAACCATCCTCTCACACCGTCTCCGATGAAGGGATACAATTAATAAATATCCTGGAAACAGCTGTAAGACCTTCTATCTATAAATGTTCTAATATCTACACAGCCTTGGTTTTTTTTACCTATTACGCAAAAAATTCTTATATATATAGAAATATATATATATATATATATATATACAGAGAGAGAGAGAGAGAGAGAGAGAGAGAGAGAGAGGAGCAAGAAAGAGAGAGGAGAGAGAGATAGAAAGACAGGGGGAGAGAGAGAAGAGGAGTGTGGGAGAGAGTAAGAGTGAGATAGATAGACAGACAGAAAGCTAGCTAGCTAAACAGATAGATAGATAGATAGATAGATAGATAGATAGATAGATATTGATAGATAGATAGATAGATAGATAGATAGATAGATAGATAGATAGATAGATAGATAGATAGATAGATAGATGGACAGAGAGGAATTCTTGTGTGTCGTTACGACCGGTCATATGTTTTGGTGTGAAATATTCCAAATTTCGCCCAGTAACAGATAGACTCAGTGATGTTCATGTTCGTGAAACTATGGATTTGTTCCTAAGTTAATATCATATTTCGACTGCATTCTCCTACCCACCTGCAGTAATGGAGATGATGGCTGGAGAATGTTATAAAAGGAAATTGGAGAAGAAGGCTCCTATTGTCAGACTAGGAAAAGAACGGGGCAGATATTCTGGAAATTAGGGACGCACATTGTTGGGTTGGCCAACGAAGCTAATTACCTTGGCGACGGCTCAGCTTGTCAGTCGCATCTATAAATTTTCCATGACAATCTTTGCTTTTCCTATAAAAAAATATACATATCTGTTTCTAGTAGTCTTTTCAGATTGCTGCAAGCCTGAAAGGAGCGCAATACAATAAATATATTTTCTTCGCAGCATATGCAGAAGAAATCCCCCATATGATTGAATTCCACAACGAAATTAAAGAAAAGCATCGTTTTAAATGGTGGCATTCAAAATAGAGAAAATTATGAATAGTGACGTGTAAAGTATTGGATTAACACTGTCCTTCGGATGGAAAATTTTGAAAGTTGCTCGTGATACATCCTCTGTGTAGGGCAGCCTACACAGTTCTTCACTGACTACGTCGTTACTAGCAGTCATTTTGGACACAACACGATTCGATCTCAGAACCGCGAAGGAGCAAGCTGAGTATTTTAATGGTTTCTTTTTTGGTTTTGTTTTTAAGAAGTGACTGATGGTGTTGTTATTGTTGTTGTTGTTTCGACATTCTCTGTATAGGGTAGCCTTCAACATCCTCTATGTGGGGCAGCCTTCGACATCCTCTGTATAGGGCAGCCTTCAACATCCTCTATGTAGGGCAGCCTTCAACATCCTCTATGTAGGGCAGCCTTCGACATCCTCTGTATAGAGAGCAGCTTTCGACTCTTTCCCTCCAAAGGTGTTTTTAACTCAATATTTACATGCTATTATTTATAACTTTATCTGGAAGCAGCGAATTGGCGTAATTGTTTGCACGCTGGGCAAAAATATTTCGCACAATTTCTTTCGGTTTTACGTTTTGAATCCAAATGCCGCCGAAATCAACTTTGCCTTTCATTCTTTTGCAGTTGATAGAATAAAGTATCAGTCAAGTACTGGGGTCGATGTAATGCTGGCCCTGTGTCAAAATTTGAAACTACTATTTGTAGATTATTTACATTATTTACATTTGACGGATATTTGTCCTCATCTTGTTTGTTGTTAACACAACGTTTCGGCGGATGTACCCTCCAGCCTTCGCCAGGTGTCTTGGGGAAATTTTGAACCTGGGTTCTCATTCCTACTCCATATGCCACAACGCCATAAGCCCACGGGCATATGGCGTTGTGGTTAAGAGCGTGGGCTACTAACCCCAAGATTCCGAGTTCGATTCCAGGCAGTGACCTGAATAATAATAATAATAATAATAATAATAATAATAATAATAACAACAACAACAACAACAACAACATCGAAAAATACCTTAGGAATGAGAATCCAGGTTCAAAATTTCCCCAAGACACCTGATGAAGGCTGGAGGGTATATCAGCCGAAACGTTGTGTTAACAACAAACAAGATGAGGACAAATATCCGTCATATGTAAATAATGTAAATAATGTTCATAATTCCTCATCTATTAAATATAGAACTAAATTATTTGTAGCTTTATCCACTTCGAGTTTCACCATTAAAAACGATTGATTTCACGTTCTCTTGAAGTCTGTAAGTTCTTATGACATCAACAATACAATTCATATTGCTTCTTTTGATTTTGCCGAGGTTTTTGAGAGCAAATACCTCTCGTCGCATGGAGCAGTCTTTGCAGGCCACGCTGTCCAAAAGGAAACACCATCCTCATTAAAGTCTGCATTCGAAGGTTCACAATCTTCCACCAAGACCAATGTAGGCGTTAATCCTTCAATTGCGAAATTAAACTTCATGGTTATTCCAATAATAGTGGAGGCGCAATGGCCCAGTGGTTAGGGCAGCGGACTCGCGGTCATAGGATCGCGGTTTCGATTCCCAGACCGGGCGTTGTGAGTGTTTATTGAGCGAAAACACCTAAAGCTCCACGAGGCTCCGGCAGGGGATGGTGGTGATCCCTGCTGTACTCTTTCACCACAACTTTCTCTCACTCTTACTTCCTGTTTCTGTTGTACCTGTATTTCAAAGGGCCGGCCTTGTCACTCTCTGTGTCACGCTGAATATCCCCGAGAACTACGTTGAGGGTACACGTGTCTGTGGAGTGCTCAGCCACTTACACGTTAATTTCACGAGCAGGCTGTTCCGTTGATTCGGATCAACCGGAACTCTCGTCGTCGTAACCGACGGAGTGCTTCCATCTCATTCCAATAATGTTTTAATTACCTACCAAAAAAAAAATATATATAGCTGGTATTTTT
>NW_021825993.1:0-14011 GCF_006345805.1 Octopus sinensis | reverse complement strand
CGAAGACGGTGGTGTAGACAACAAACAGATGTATTAATATAACGCTCGGGAAGGGAAAACGTCTTTAACGTTTCGAGACTACGCTCTTCCACAGAAAAGAACACAGAAAGAACAAGGAGAGAAAATAAGAATGTGTAATGGCTAGCAATCTCTCATATCTATCATATCTATCTATCTATCTATCTATCTATCTATCTATCTATCTACTATCTATCTTCTATCTACCTATCTATCTATCTATCTATCTATCTATCTATCTATTCTACTATCTATCTATCTATCTATCTATCTATCTATCTCTCTCTCTCTCTCTCTATATATATATATATATATATATATATATATATATATATACACACACACAATTACGGGCCACATACACACTTCATTGACTAGGTCGCATAAGAATTTCAACTGTCCCATCTTGAATTTGTAAAACTATTACCACCACCACCACTACCACCACCATGACTACTACTACTACTACTACTGCTGCTGCTGCTACTGATACTACTACTACAACTGATAAGAAACCAGACACTATAAAAAATAATGCAAAAAGTACAAATGCACACACATACACACAGACACACACACACATAGACACACACACACACACACACACACACACACACACACACACACACATAAACTACAAATATATAAAAACATATAAACTAAGTCCAAGCAAATAAATACTTGACAATCGTGAGAGGATTATTTATCTTCGTTTTATCAATACGTATATATTGTTTACTGAAGTGTCACAGTAGTTAGATAAACGTGTACGTGTGTCTGTGCGCATGTACGTACGTACGTATGTGTGTATGTATGTATATGTATGTAGTATGTATGTATGTGGGAAAGTATTGCGAGATATATGGAAAGATACGTTGTTGAGTGACCGAGTGCAGTGTGTGATGTAATGTGTTAAATTTAGTATATGACGTAAACTACTAAAATTATTTCTACTGGGTAGACATCTTTTATATGGTTCAATCATCTTGACTACAGCCATGCTGGGGCACCACCTTGAAGGGTCTTATTCGCATAAAATCAGCTCCGGTACTTAGTTTTTTAGTTTTTTTTTTTGTTATTAAAGTCTCGTGCTTATTTCATCTGATCTCACTTTTTTTGCCGAACAGCTAATGTTACTGTGACATAAACAAACCAACAGCAATTGTCAGGTGGTTGAGTGGTGGTGGTGGTCAAACACGACACAGACACAAAGACATACATATACATGGATACACACACATACAAACATACATCCACATCCACATGTATGTATGTATATACATGCGACGAAGGTAATTGGACAACTCGAAGATAATTGAACCTGAGGATACAAAACGGTTTTTGTATGTGTGAAGCGTTATGTAAAACATAAACTGTAGCTTTGAAACATATGACGTATTTATTTATCTTCTTCATTCCTTGCATTTCTTGATATGTATATATGTTTGTATATGTCTCTGTATATTCAGCGGACTTCTTTTACTTTCCGTCTGCCAAATACATTCACAAAGTTTGGTTGGCCCGGGGCTACAGTAGAAGACACTTGCCGAAGGTGCTACGCAGTGAGACTGAACTTGAAAGCTTTTAAGCTTTTTATTGGAAAACAAACTTCTTATAACAGCCGCGCTTATTCACAATTCAATTTTGGTAATGTAGTCATTGATATTCTTAAAACGACAGGTGGTCGCGGCTGGAATGTCTTTGACTATAAAACTACCCAATCAAGGATAACCTGAGATTAAATAAAATAACAACAGCAATAACACATTTACTATCTTTATACACCCGTTCGCTTGTGATTATCTATAATACACTTTCAAATTGTGGTGTTACATTATCCAAATGTTATTAGGGAACCGGTTTCGATTCTTATAGTGTAGCTAAAGCTTTCAGTTTTTCGTTATTATATTCCGTCTTCAAATTCCCCCGAGGTCGATTTTACATTTCATCCTTTCGGGGTCGATTAAATAAGTACCAGTTACGCACTAGGGTCGATGTAATCGATTCCCTTTGCTTGTCCTTGTTTGTCCCCTCTGTGTTTAGCTCGTTGTGGGCAATAAGGAAACAATTAATATATTCCGTCTTAAGGCGGCAAGCCGGCAGAAATGTTAGCACACCGGACAAAATGTTTAACGGCATTTCGTACGTTCAAATTCCGCCGGGGTCGACTTTGCCTTTCATCCTTTCAGGATCGACAAAATAAGTACCAGTCAAACACATGTGGTCAATGTAATCGACTTACCCACTTCATCTAAAATTGCTGGCTTTGTGCCAAAGTTTGAAACCCATTATCATACTCCGTTTCAAGGCAGTGAACTGACAGAACCGTTAGCTTAACGGCATTTCGTCTGTCTTTGTGTTCTGAGCTCAAATTCTACTGAGGTCGTTAAAATAAGTGCCAGTCAAGTACTGGGTCGAGGTAATCGGAAAACCCCCTCTGCCAGTATTTCAGGCTCTGTGCCTTTAGTAGAAAAGGTTATTATGCTCTGTCTCAAGGCGGCAAGATGGCAGAACCGTTTGCGCGTCGGACAAAACGCTCAACAGCATTTCTTGTCTTTATGTTCTGAACTAAAGTTCCACTGAGTTCGACTTTGCTTTTCATTCTTCCGGAGTCGATTAATTATGTACTAGTCAAGTACTGGGGTCGATGTAATCGACTTCCTCTGCTGGCCTTGCGCCAAAATTTGTAACCACTATTATTATACTCCACCTACATTTGAAAAGGCATGAACGTTACACATTCTCATTTCACCGTTAAACTAAATCAAAGGGTTTGCCAGCCAGTGAGGGCAGCCTCTAAAATAACGATACGAAAGACCCCTCTCTGCGGACCAAATTTCTGTTAAGCTACATATATTTTATAGAACAGTGGACCTCGAAGCACATACAACTATAAATAATAGCATGGAAATAGTAAATATTTCGTTCGTACCTCGGTGTGAAATAATTTTTTCTACAGTTTTTTTTTTTCGAGCGCATTCAAAGTATCTTACCTCCAAACAAGCCGCAAGCTACCTTTTTTTTACGGAAAAGAGATGGGTAGAAGGGTGGTGGGGACCTCGGAGTTTTGTTTCGCGGGTTTTGTTTCTTTTCCAGGTTATTTCGCATTGTTCTTACTTCAGTGAAAGCTAGGATTTGTAATATGTAAGCATCTGACAGTCGTAATGGTTGTTTTATGACATTAATCATGTGTCAGAATACGTATCAGTCGGTACCCTATTTGTTGTGCCTGTAAGCATTTAATACTTATCTCCCCTGTTATTGTTGCTCGGTAATATTAACGATGATGATAATGATAATATTAATAAAAATAATAATTCTTACCTAATTGGCCACAAAGGACGCATGCAAAAAGTACAAAACAAAGGACAGTGGGAATATATAAAAAACACGTGTAAACGATAAAAACAATAACAATAACAACAATAAAATTCAGGTCCCCGTAACTTAGAGGTTCGGCAAAAGATTCCGATAGAATAAGTACTAGGTTTAAAAAACAAGTACTGGGGTCGATTCAAAAAATGAAATTAAATAGAGCTCCACTCAAGGACGGTCAAGGGACCCACAAGCCCCGAGTCACCATGCTCACCCAGTGTACTAGGTTAGTTATTCTTCTCTCCTCCGTAAATTTCAGTCTATAGGCACAAGCCTCGAGTAGGTTCATTTATTCGGGCCATTCTCACTACATACAAATTTACTGGGAGACAGCAGCTCCCTCTTATCTGGATTAGAACCTGAAAAAGCTGATGGGATCTTGGCCGAAGAGGAAAGTACCTGTCTTCAGCCTTTTTAATTGCGTCCACTGCATAACATATTTCGTCACTGCCACCATACAGAGGGAAACTGCCTGCCCTTCCTGACCAAGGGAAGGCCGCGGAGAGATTTTCACAATGGAGTTGACCTATAACCGGATCCGATGATCCGATGATCCCGTACTGTTTCCTCATGTCCACATTATCTCATTCAAGAAAACCCCTCATTGAAGAAAGCCTCGAGCAAATTTGCAAGTCTTTTGCACCTTTTCTCCAATCAGCTAGTCCGTTAATAAAGAGCTGGACGTTCTGACAAAATCCTCCAGACACCTTGTGGCCTCGGCTCTGTCGCTGTGTAGACAGCTGCTAGATTGAAGACACTCCCCTCATGATATCTTGGACCATCAACTTACTGTTTAGGTCAAGAAAGATAGACCACATCTTGAAGGCGGGTCAGGCCTCTCTAAAATAACGCTAGCATTCCGGCTCCCATTCTAGGTTGGCTCAACGATGAGTAGATCTCAAAGTCATGAAATTTAGGTGCCATAGCATGTACGTAGGAAATTATGCAGCTGATGGTTATCATATCCATAGCTAGTGCCCTGAGGTAAGTGAATAGTCACCCATGCTTTCTAGGTGAAACCAGGCCACGTGCATGTATGCAATCCCCTCTTAAAGCTGCCACGTTGATAGTGAAGAAAAGAAGGGAAGAAGAAAAGAAGGTCACCTACCTTAATTTTTTTTTATATCTGAATGTAATCGGTTCTATTAAATCCCTTCTTTGTGTGGGGTTGCTTGGAGAAACTCTGAAGTAGCCAGTCCAAGGCCGTGACGCTGAGCGTTGCATCATGTAGGAATCTCATTACCTATTTCGTTCTGTTAACAGCCTTATCAATTTCAGGTTCTCCGTGACTTTCACTGTCCTATTATTGAGAACCTCCTCTTCTGTGTCTGTGTCTTATCATCTCGGTTCTATGTAAGATAACGGTGCTTTAAATTTACACGTTACTAGCACAAAGCTGGTGGTGGCTGCAGTTTGTTGTTGTGGTTGGAGTTGTGCATTTAATTATTTTTGTTTTGGTTCTTGTTGTGTTCGTGCGTTTCCTGATTTTTCTCTTGTGTGTCCGTTGTTATTTCGTTCATTTTCTATTTGCTGTTTTTAGTGGCGGTGGTGGCACTGATGGTGTACTTACCTATTTCTTTACTACCCACAAGGGGTGGTGGCACTGATGGTGTACTTACCTATTTCTTTACTACCACACAGAGGGGACAAACAAGGACAGACAAACGGATTAAGTCGATTACATCGGCCTCAGTGCGTAACTGGTACTTAAAATATCGACCCCGAAAGGCTGAAAGGCAAAGTCGACTTCGGCGGAATTTGAACTCACAACGTAACGGCAGACGAAATACGGCTACGCATTTCGCCCGGCATGCAAACGTTTCTGCCAGCTCACCGTACTTACCGTTAATGGTGTTGGTGCTATTGCTGTTGCTGTTTACACAGTTTCCGCCGCGGTTTTGGGGGGTTTCCTTGTTGTTGTTGATATTGAACCAGACGCTGTTATTGTAGTACTTTTATTTGTCTTGTTGCTACTATTGCTACTGCTTCTGTTGTTGCATAGTTATTATTGTTGCAAAAGGGGTAGTCAATGTTTCTACAGACATGGCATCTTGGTCATTTATCTTCAACAATCACTCATAGTTACCTCTTATTTGGCAGAGATATGAAGGCTGGAACCTTTTCCAGATGTTCAGGATTTACACGGGGAATAACCACCAGTGTTGTCCTCGTGTTTTGTTCTCATCATATTCAGAGGTGTTTTGCTTCCCTCCAACAATATACATGCGTATATCCGCCAGAAATCTAACTCAAGAAGGACCCCGGCCCGTATTTACCGCCCTACATCACAATTACGTTGGGGAAGAGAGCAAAGTCCTCAGTAGAAGTTATGTGCCCAAGGTTCTGCACAGTGGCACAGAACCCGAACCGCGAGATTGCAAAGCGCTGTTCTTTACCACATACACACCCAGACGCACAAAAATACACACCTTACATATATATATATATATATCGAGAGAGAGAGAGAGAGAGAGAGAGAGAGAGAGGTGGGACGGAGAAGAGAGAGAGGGGTGGAAAGAGAAAGAAAAAGAAAGAAAATAAAGATCAAAAATAAGAAAAAGGTGAACATGAGGACTAAAAAAAAAAGAAATGAAACGTATTGTTAGTTCCGACAATATATATTCGTGTGTGTATGCGTGTGTGTGTGTGAGTATGCGTGTATGTTGGTGCGGACGCGTGCGTTTGTAAGCTAATAACAAAGAACTAAAAATACGTGCATACACACACAAACAAACAAACAAACACACACACACACACAAACAGACACACACGCACGCACTCACGCACATTTACAGTGTTGCTGGTGAAATTAGATTTGGAGGCAAAAATATTCAATATTGTCAGCTGAAGGAATTCTGCCCTTGGCGACATGACATCTCGTCAAGGTGTTGTCTATATTGTATCTATATATGTGTGCATATGTATACATGCATGTATGTATGCATGCTTATATGTATGTATATGTATGTATATATATATATTATATAATATATATTATATATATATATATTATTATATATATACATATACACATACATATATATATATATATGTATATATGAATGTATGTATAATTAATAATATAGCGTTATGAGTAAATACTTATACATTAGTGCATTGTAAGTTTGAGAAATAAGCAGTCGTATGGATGGATAAAACGACACAAATTTGTATAGCCTGTTAAATGTATGCATTGGACGTATGCACACGCACCCCACCCATATATACATATATATATGTACATATATATCTGTGAGTGTATATATAAATATGTGTAAGTGTATATATAAACATGCATAATTATATATATATATAGATGGAGAGGGAAAGGAGAGAGAGAGAGGTGGGAGGTAGATGCACATATATAAGTTTGGTATATATGTATACGTACATAGATGCATACACAAAACACAAACATATGTATATATATATATATATATAATATATAATATATATATATATATGTATTATATATATATATATATATATATATAGATAGATAGATAGATAGATAGATAGATAGATAGATAGATAATAGATAGATAGATGATATAGATAGATAGATAGATAGATTGCAAGGAATTAGATTTAATGTAGAACGATTCCCATGCATTATTGGAACCATTCCCTCCCCTATTTTGCCACCAGCAAAAGACCAAGAGGACCAGAACTCCTTACTGACATTCCATTGTCTGCTAATGTTGGGAACATTTCGGTAGAATTGTGAAAAGAGAAGAAAAAAAAACCTAAAAAGAATGTGACTAAAAAGGAAAAAAAGGCAAGTCAACAACCAAATTTCGTGGCTCTCTCGCAGAAATTTCCATAGAACTAATAATTGAAATATGGCTCTTGGCTTTGAAAATTCTTCGTTTTCGTTCTTCCTCTACCACCATCACCAGGACCACGAATAGAAACAAGAACGACATCGTCTTAGTCGATTCCGTCTCAGTTCTATTCATCATATTATCATAAATATCATATTAATTTCAAATTTTTGCACAAGGCCAGCAATTTCGGTGGGTGCGTGGAATGAGTCGATTACATCGACACCGAAATGGATGAAAGGCAAAGTCGACCTCGGCGGAATTTGAACTCAGAGCGTAAAGTCGGACGAAATGCCGCTAAAGAATTTTGCCCGGCTTGCTGACGATTCTTATTTCTTTATTTCCCACAAGGGACTAAACATAGAGGGGACAAACAAGGACAGACGACGGGATTAAGTCGATTACATCGACCCCAGTGCGTAACTGGTACTTAATTTATCGAGCCGGAAAGGATGAAAAGCAAAGTCGACCTCGGAGGAATTTGAACTCAGAACGTAGCGGCAGACGAAATACCGCGAAGCATTTCACCCGGCGTGCTAACGATTCTGCCAGTTCGCCGCCTTTATTATAATCGTTTCTACTAAAGGTACAAGGTCTGAAATATGGCGGGAGGGAACTAGTCGATTACATCGACCTCAGTGTTTCACTGGTACTTAATTTATCGACCTCGAAATGAAGAAAGGCAAAGTCGACCCCAGTGATGCCGCCTTAATAATAGCGATAATGGTTTCAAATTTTCGGCACGAAGCCAGCAATTTCAGGGAAGCGGATAAGTCGAGTAGATCGATCTACGCTCAAATGTGGAATCGTTTTATGAATCTTTGCCATATTACTAATCGATTTGGTGTGTAAGACCCGCGTTGGTTTGCTTTCTTCTTACATGGAAAATTCTAGCATTTTGTGGCTTTTATGCAGTTCTCGTATTATATAGCCCGTTGCACCTATGATAAATGGTAGAATTCTGATTCTGTAGGTCCAGATGCAAGAATGGTAAGTTCTGTTTTTGTTCAGCTTAGTTGTTCTCTTTTCTTTCAATATTACACGTCACATTATATCTTCAGGAGAATTGATTTCTACAACAGTTCATAACGTTTGTTCCCTGTGTATGTATGTATGTATGTATGTATGTATGTATGTATGTATGTATGTATGTATGCATGTATGTATGTATGTATGTTGTATGTATGTATGTATGTATGTATGTATGTATGTATGTATGTGTATGTGTATTTTATATTTCTAGACGGACAGTTATTTTCAAAATGTAGACCACCGCAACTCCCAAAACATTGGTTCGGTCTTTATAAGTTTTTCTCTTATTTCTTATTCGTTACCGGTCGACATACCTGAATTTGAGAGCAATCTTTCTCTTTAATTTTATTTCCTTGTACTGTTAAATTTTGTTCCTGTTCTAATTTTGTTAATATCCCGAAACGTATATCTGTATCTTTGCTTGCAGTTAAACCATTGAACAAAAATGAAAGACTTCACCATGTCCGGGGTCAACTCATTCAATTTTAATTTCTCACACTCTCTGTTAACCACTCCGGTATAGGTGACGAAATCTTCATCGTATTTCACCAAATTTAAACATTGCCAATAAATATTAAACAGGGAATTTCTTTCATTGAAAATTCTCGATAAAATATTAATTGTTTCATCGAAACAAATCTCACCTGACTTCTTCGACAGAATTTAATTGCTATATTTTTCGTGTTCGGCAGGGAATAACTTTCGTAAAAATAGTCGAACTTTTTTTCTCGTCGGACCAACTTTTAGACTCTTCTTTGAAGATTTTTTTTGTATCTACGAAAACATGTAAAGAAGGTAATAAGTTAAGTTAATTTTTTTGGCTCAAAAAGCAAAAAGCAAGGCCATGAAGGGGGACATGGAGTTATGTACAGAGTGGTGTTCATGCAAAGAGTTCAGGCCATTTGTGGTATATGGCTGAATTCTACGAACCTAAAGTATTTTCAGACTTCTTCAACATTAATTCCAGCAACTGTTGGTTTTGTTGCTGTTGCTGTTGTAGTTGCTGCTGCTGCAATTGCTGTTGCTGCTGCTGTAGTTGCTGGTGTTGTTGCTGTTGTTGCAACTGTACCACGGAGGCCAGTGAATACACCATGTTGAATGATTTTTTTTTCTTCAAACAACTCGTCGCTACTTTTATATCGTTGTATTAGATACCATAAATCCTCGAGTATAATCCACATATTTCCCCCCACAAATTTAAAGGTCAAAATCCCTAGTGCGTACTATATACGAGGTTAAAAATGAAAAATATTTTCTAAGCAATGTTTGAGTCTCTATTTGCTGCCCGGCAATGTTTATTCTGACGCATTTTGTGATGTCGGGCGCGAAAATACATTAAGCTAAGCCTGAAAGCAATGAAGTCATAAAAGAATTATCCATAACTTGCAGTAAGCAACATTATTAAAATGAAAGTATTCAGAACACAGAATAGCTTGTAACAAAAACAATTTGCAAACATATTTACATTCCCATATAACAGTTAAGAACATCACCATTATTGTATTACGTATGCGTGGAAGTGTTTGTTCGACTACGTGCTGCTGGCTTAATTACGCACGACTCAAGTTAGAGAAGGGGTGCATATTATACACAAGGTTTAGGTTTTTCAGAAGTACAGCCCCCTAAAAATCCCCTGCGTATTATATTCAAGGGCGGACTATATTCAAGGATTTACGGTATGTAATATAACGAAGCAGGGTGTAGTGTGTGGGAAGAAAGTATATACACGAAGCACGACTATTACTATTGCACCAGACTCGACGCTCTGTATCAAAGGTTCACAGTGAACTGCTACCAACACGAATTGCCAATCGCTCACATACATGTATGTATGTATGTATGTATGTATGTATGTATGTATGTATGTGTGTGTATGTTGTGTGCACGTGCGTACGTGCGTAAGCGTGTATGTGTACATGAATGTATGTATGTATGTATGTATGTATGTATGTGTACTTGTATGTTTGTATGTCATTATTCTGTTTATTTCAAGATTTCTTGCCAATACAGAAAGAACCGGTTTCTAACCTAGATCCGAGGCACCTTCACCGAAATTTCAACATCAACAACAGGGTATTTTTATTAGTATGTATGTATGTATGTATGTATGTATGTATGTATGTATGTATGTATGTATGTATGTATGTATGTATGTATGTATGTATGCATGTATGTATGTATGTATGCATGGATATATGTATTGTATATGTAATATGGCCATAGCTTTAGACCGTTCTTTGTTTTATAGCAATGAGATCTTCCACCTATAGTCACTTGGGGGCGGTCGGAAACCTTCCGCAACAGTATGTATGTATGTATGTATGTATGTATGTATGTATGTATGTATGTGTGTGTGTGTACATAAGCACGTATGTCCAATGAGTAACTTTAAGCTGTATCCGGTTGTGAAGCTCTGGTACGGAAGTCTCAGTGTTTTGTTACAGTGTTTTGAGGAGTGTGGAACCATCTCTTAACCAGTATTATTCCCAGGTCCATTCTAACCGAAGTCTTGCTACCTTTTAGGACCACCCTCGCTATAGGTTAACCAGCATGTGAACAACTAGGAATGAAGGACCTCTAGTTCTCGTTATAACTTCCTTCTATGAGAAAAACCCTGAAGTCCAGTTGGTTTTAGGGCATTTTAAAATCTGTTGTGCTACTGGTTTTAGAGATGATTGCGTTGGAAAATTGGGTCAATGCCGTGGAACACTTTATCCACTCAAAACAAATTCACACGCCGCAACTTCCTGGGCTCTCGAAACTTTTGTACTAACCTACTGAGTTTAGGAAATGATCTTACTCCATCATGAGTTGACTACCATCATGTATGAATGTATGTATGTATGTATGTATGTATGTATGTATGTATGTATGTATGTATGTATGTATGTATGTATGTAAGTAAGTGCATAAATGCACGTAGGTATTATGATTGTATATGTGCATGAATGCACGTAGCTATGTAAGCCTGTATACATTATTTACATTATTTACATTTGACGGATATTTGTCCTCATCTTTGTTGTTAACACAACGTTTCGGCTGATATACCCTTCAGCCTTCATCAGGTGTCTTGGGGTAATTTCGAACCTGGGTTCTCATTCCTAAGGTATTTTTCGATGTTGTTGTTGTTGTTTTTATTATTATTATTATTATTATTATTATTATTATTATTATTATTATTATTATTATTATTTTTTTTTATTATTATATAGTTTGACTTTTGCTTTATGTCTGTACAAGTTGGCTCCAAGTCTCACCCAGAGACCTCAGAGACAACAGGTTGGAGTTCTGTGCCATATATTTGGGTTTTTTTGGTGTTGTACTAGTGAATGTCTAATACATAAAAATAAAATTTTAAAAAAAATAAAAATAAAAATAAAAATAAAAAAAAGTTTGTTTTAAACCTTGGGATTACATAGAGAGTATTTTGCGTAGGATATGAGCAATTCCCATGAGCACTATCTTTTGACTTTCTGCCATTTTGGGGTTTCCTGGTATCTGAGTTAGGTAGCAATCAGTCCCTTTCACTATCATATCCCCCGGGCACCTATGACACAGGTATTATTTTAGTCTTCAGCTTCCACATTTTGGCTGATTTCTATTTCAAGATCTTTATATTTGCTCAGTTTTTGGTAGGTCTTGACAGATACGTTTATATCGATTGGGACAGACATATCAATGAGGAGGCATGTTCTTTGTCTGAAGTCTTTCAATATGATCTGATGTCGCGTATTTGCATCTATCTCCTGTCAGTTTGAATGGTGAAGTTCCAGAGGAGTGAGATGTGGTCATTTTCAAGCACTGAGGTGGATTGTGTTCCCAATTATTATTATTATTATCATATCATTATTATTATCAGGTTACTGTTTGGATTCGAACTCGGGGCATATGGCGTAGTGGTTAATAATAATAATAATATAATAATAATAATAATAATATACTAATAATAATAATATAATGAATAATAATAATAATAATAATAATAATAATAATAATAATAATAATAATAATAATAATAATAATAATAATAATAATGATAATAATATGCCCTGATGCAGTACCAGCAGTGGCTCACATGGCTTCTGATCTTAACTGATTGGAAGTGTTATCATGTACATTGTTTTGTCTTGGTATAAAAGATGGGCTACAGCAAATATTCTGCTCAATACCACAGATTGCTTGTCAGTTGTTTGACTTTAACCAGTTGAGCATGTCCCTTAGTGGCTGACGATATGTGCATCTCTGATCACGAGCAGAAGTAGTGGGGGAGTATCATAGCCAGTTGTTGAGAGGGATTCTTTGGAGTTTGAATATTCACCTCTGGAAACATGGGTTTGGTTCAACATCCTTAAACAACCCTTATTCAGGGACCTTTCGAGTGGGATGGGTTACTCGACCTGAAGAAAATTCTAACTGGGGGCCCCACCTGCAAGGTCATGTGCTGTTTATTTTGATATGAGATCACCATGTCGCGCACATATGGTTGTGATGCATGTGCCTAGTGTACCCTTATCAGACGGGTAGTCATGATGGGTATACTGGGCTTCGTATATTTTACCCCAGTGTCACTTTGAAGGCATGCACTGCTCTCTCACTCAATAATAATAATAATAATAATAATAATAATAATAATAATAATAATAATAATAATAATAATAATAATAAATAATAATAATAATAACAACAACATCGAAAAATACCTTAGGAATGAGAACCCAGATTCGAAATTTCCCCAAGAGACCTGAAGGTTCGAAATTTCCTCAAGACATCTGACGAAGGCTGGAGGGTACATCAGCCAAAACATTGTGTTAACAAACAAGATCAGGACAAATATTCGTAAAATATAAATAATGTAAATAATTCTTCATCTCTTAAATAGAGAACTGTAAGTTTGTATGACTGAATGTGCGTTTGTGTGTAAATATGTATGAATATATATGCATGTATGTATACATGTGTACATATGTTCATGTATGTATAAATGTATGTATATGTATGAAGGTAAGTACGTACGTATGTATGTATGTTTATAAGTATGTAAACGTAGGACGTATGTATAGGCATGTAGGCATATTAATTGTAGGGATATGGATATATATATATCTATATATTTATATATTATAATATATATAATATATATATATATATATATATCTATATATATATATATATGTGTATATACATTATATACATATTTACATACGCACACACATACACACACATATATGTATATATGTGTGTAGTGAAGGCGCATGGCTCAGTGGTTAAATCGTCGGGCTCAGAATCATGAGGTAGTGATTTCGATTCGTGCACTTGGCTGTGTGTTGTGTTCTTGAGCAAGACACTTTATTACACGTTGCTCCAGCTCGGTGAGCCGTGGAAATAAGTTGTGACGTCGCTGATGCCAAGCTGTATCGTTATTTGCCTTTGCCTTGGATAACAAGGGTGGTATGGAGAAGGGAGGTTAGTATACATGGGCAACTGCTGGTCTTCCATAAACAACCTTGCTTGGACTTGTGCCTTGAAGGGTAACTTTGTAGGTACAATCCAATGGTCGTTCAAGACCTAAGGGGACTATATATGTGACCTCGTGAGCACCGCCAGCAATTTTTTTCCTCTGTCTTCCCTTCTCGGGATCTTTCCTTCTCCTTTGCTTCCGACGAAGAGCTCCGCTCGAAACGTTAAACCCTCCTTCTTCCCTTCTTTCCTGAGCGTCCAATAATACTTTATTTTTTCCACGTCCTCGCGTTGGTGTTTTT
>NW_021825992.1:2500-12500 GCF_006345805.1 Octopus sinensis | reverse complement strand
GTAAACAGGAAAAGGTAAACGGAAAAGCCATTTGTGTTACAACAGAAGGACAGAGACGTGGAACAAGACGAAATATATATATATCTATATATATTAATATATATATATATCATATCTTATATAATATATATATATATTATATATATATATAGGCGTGCGTGTGTGTCTATTTGGGTGTGTATATTTTACTCGTGTGTCTTTTAAACTGTGGGTTGTCAATTGTTCGCGTTACACCTACGGCCAAATTGCCAACACGTCTCCATCCCCTACGACCCTACGCCTTCGTCGTCATCGTCATCATCGTCTCAATAATAATAATAATAATAATAATAATGATAATAATAATAATAATAATAACGATGATCAGCAACGACTAACGCAACACACGATCCGGTGCCAGTCTCTAAAATAACGAAGGTTTGTATTGTGAGTTAGATTGAGAACGACCACACGAAACCCGTCAATCCTGTTCTAAGCGAACGTGGTGTGTGTGTGTGTGTGTGTGTGTCTGCCTGTGTGCATGCGTGCGTTCGTGCGTGAGAACCAACTGGTTGGCGGGCGACTGATTGGCTATTTCACATTTGGCTTCTCTTTTGTCTTCTTCGTCATCCTCCTCCTCCTCCTCCTCCCCCACCTCCTCCTCCTCTTTCAAAGTTTCTCTGCAATGTCTCTTTTCTCCTGCTTCATCGTCGTCGTCGTCGTCGTCATACACCATCCTCACCACCTCCCATTTTCCCTTCTATCCCATTCACACACGGTAAAAAAAAATAAAAAAAGCCATCCGTTTTTATTCCTGTCGCCCATCATGACTGTCCCACTTTATCTTCTGCCTATTGTACAAGTTTCGATCTTTATCAAGTTGCCCGATCTTTTATTACTGACACGTTTTTCTTCCACAATTCTGTTGAGGCTTAACTCGATTTTCTCGCTGAATGGCTGTCCTACCTACAAATACGACAGCTTTGACGGATAAAGGTCATTGTTTGTTCGTTCGTTAGTTAACCAGTTAGTTACTTCATCGATAACTTCGACTGTTAGTTAACAAGTTGGTTTGTCAGTAAGTCACTTCGTCTATAAAGTAATTAGTCAAGTACTTAGCCAGTTCGTTAGACAATTAATCAGTAACTATGACTGACAAAGTGATTGTGACTTCGTCAATCAATCAATCAGAAGCTAGAGGCCTGATTTGGTCGACGGAAACTGTAAGAATCCCGTCGCATATATAATACAATAATAATAATAATAATAATAATAATAATAATAATAATAATAATAATATTAGGGAGTAAATCCAAACTTACAGGGAAAAATTAGATTTAGGATTAAATCTAATTTTACAGTATAAATATATATATTAAATAATTTAAATAATTTAAATTTGATATATTTTGTATATTATATTAATTAATTTATTTCTATGTTTTGGTTTATGTTTTTCACTGTTTGATTTGCCTAATAGTAGTTTTATCTCTAATTTAATATTTATACATGTATATGTATAATTTATCAAATGGTTGCTCAACATCTGTCTTTTGTTTGTTTCACTCATTAGACTGCGGCCATGTTGGGGCATCACCTTGAAGGATTCTTTTAGTCGAATGAACCGACTCCAGTACTTCTCGTGTTTTAAGCCTTGGACTTACTCTATCGGTGAATTTTGCCGAACCGCTAAATTACGGGAACGTAAACATGCTAACACCGGCTGTCTATGAACATTCGTCTAACTTCTCATTTTAGACTTTCGCGTTCTTCCTCTTCATTGCTATATACATTTAACGCACACACAGACATACCTAGACTTTGTTCTCATGACGGGCTGCCATTTATTTTGTATACATGACACACACATGTTAACATACCAATAAACCCTCTCCCAAACATTCCCCTCGGTTGCCTTTTTCCAACTGGCAATCACATGCATTATTACAACTTTCTGATCCGAGTCGTTATTAAATGGTTACACCAGACTTGACCTTGACCATCTGTAGGTACGCGTGTCTGTGGAGTGCTCAGCCATTTGCACGTTAATTTTACGAGCAGGCTGTTCCGTTGATCGAACCAACTGGAACCCTCCTCGTCGTCGCTGACATTTTGTCTTGAACTATTCTCCCGTGTGCTTTCGTATTTTTTCACTCGTTGGTGATGTCCTGTACACAATGTGTACTTTTAATTATTTTATTTATTTATAATCAAACGCTATGCTGCCTTGACCACAGTAAGTTCTTACACACACACACACACACACGCACACACACACACACACACACATACACACACGCACACACATTTATATATAGATGGAGAGTTTACGAAAAAAAACAACAAAAGACGAAGACAGGTGGTGTACAAAACAAACAGATGTATTAGTATAACGCTCAGGAATTGAAAAAGTCTTTTACGTTTCGAGCCTATGCTCTTCTACAGAAGAGGACACAGAGAAAAACAAGGAGAGAAAAAATGTGTGTAGTGGCTAACGATCTATTATGGCGTCGTATATATATATATATATATATATATAATATATATATAATATATATATATATATATTATATATATATATATATATATATATACTATAATACATTGGTAGAATAAACTTGGCCAAGAATCCGCGCATTGGGACTGAACCGTAACCGCACGACTAGGAAGCAAGCCTTTTAACCACTCGGTCGGATGCCTGCACCTTCATACAACCATGTCTGCTCCTGTTTTGTATATATTTAACAATTTTTACGTGGTTTACGTGGGCAACCTCACAGCAGGAGACACTCGCAAGACAAACGGGAAAAGGGCAGCAAGGCAATTGTGAGAGTCCTAAATAAATAAATAAATATACGTTTGTCTAAATCGGTCAATAGATAAATATAGAAATGCATAGCAACTATCTTCAGGTTCCTAGTTATTGATATCAAAGGACGACCAGAAAAAAAGAGCCATACCAATGTATGAGGAAATCAATAGCTTTTTCTCTCTGCCATTCTCGTTCTCTGTTTCTCTCTCTCTCTCTCTCTCCCTCTCTCTCTCTCTCTCTGTCTTTCTCTTCATCTCTTTCTTTATGTCTTTCTCTCCTTATCCCTCTTTCTCGCTTTCCCCTCTCTCTGCCTTTCTGTCCTCTCGCTTTCTCTCTCCCTTCTTGCACTCTCTCTGCAACACTCTCTCTCTCTCTCTCTATCTTTCTCTCACTCTTCCTCTATCTCTCTTTCTCTGTTTCTGTCTCGGCTTCTCTCTCTTCCTCTCCCTTCCTCTCCCAACTATACACTCTGTATACAGCTGCTCTCGGTCTAAAACAACATCTGTGTGATACTTTGCATGTCGCGTGGTAACCAAATACCCCAGAATAAGAGGATAACAAAAATGAAGAAAATCTAGACGAACGGGATTGAATATCACATCGTGTGTGTGATTTGTATTTGGAACACATGGATTGTGCGCATGTAAGTAAGTATGTATGTATGTATGTATGTATGTATGTATGTATGTATGTATGTATGTATGTATGTATGTATGTATGTATGTATCTATGTATGAATGTTTCTCTCTATATATAAACGGCAAAATGTCTGTCTGTGTGTGTATCCTTTATACAAATCCGCAACTTTTCAGTTAGAGGGCTCGCACTTTCTATGGTCATTCAAAACCGTCCAAGGGTGGTTGTTAAGATCTTTTCATTTCCCAGTTACCACTGAAAGCCATTTAAAAAAACTCGATAAACCGACCCCTTATGTTTCGGGTAACAAAAGTTTTTAATACAGGGACGTAACTCACTTAATCCAGCAGTTTAATCTAAAGATATTAAACCATAGCAAGGGAAATAACTCTTTAAAACTCTGCATTTCTCTCCCTTTGTTATGTATCACACCTCAATACTGTACCAGACCAATTTATCCAATTTAGGACCGGAACTGTCCCGGATTTCTGGATTTTCCAGTTTCCCAGAGAGTTTCTAAACGTTTGCTTAAAATCTCTATATCTATAAATGGCAAAATGTCTGTTTTTTGATTTGACGGGGATAACTTTACACCAGACATTTGGATGCGCATGCGCATTTGCAGACAGTCTGTATGACTCTGCGCATTTTTGTGCTTTGCGAAGACGCATTATCGTGTGTTTTGGCTTTCAAACGTGCAAGCTTTTTTGATTTGAGAAATGCAGGGAATAATTAACGAGTTAGACCAAGTGAATGATAAGAGAGAGGGATTTTCATGAAAGACCAAATATGCTTGACTAGCACTAGACCCGGGAACGTCGGGTCATAGTGCAAGTGTATGTATATTATGTCAGGTGGCTCTTGGACGCTACTGGTAACATGTAACCCAGTACAACATGTTGCATGATCGGGTCAGCGGCGACTAAACTGGGGACCTCATCAAGCCTGCTTGGTGAGGAGAGTGATTGTTGGACACCTTGCAGGACGGAAAATATGACCCGTCAAAGGGCAGAAGAGCTCATGAGCAGTTAACAGCCATCCAAAAATGTGTACATGTGTATGTATGCATGTGTGTATGTGTGGGGACGTGGAAATACCTGGATTGGTGTCCAAGCGAACTGAGAGTGGGAGGCCCCTCTGTTGTTGTCATAGCATCTTTCTGGGAGAGGAAAACTCCGAGAGAAAACCTGTGACACTGACAATATTCGATAATGTAGATTAGTTGTTCTTTTCGAGTTTATGTTGTCCATGTTTAGGGAGTGGGATTGGATTTGTGCAAATCCTTTCCCCACTATAAAAAAATCATCATGCACAGACATCACTTGGAAAAAAAAGTAAGACCTATCACAAGAATGGCTGGTCTTAGCCTTCACATGTGTGGGACTTTTGATCAGGCGAAGGTAATACTCAAACACGAGTTTGCAGCCATCATATATATATAGGAGACAAAAGTGTTTATAGGACTGCAAAAAAGAAGTACTCAAATGAGATTGAGACAGAATGAAAAAAAAAACATTGGTAAGAGAACAAACATTAAATTCGAGTGATGTCTTATAAAGTCGTTGACTCGAATGTTATGTTTGTTCTCCTATCAATGTTTATATCTATCTATCTATCTATCTATCTATCTATCTATCTATCTATCTATCTATCTATCTATCTATCTATCTATCTATCTACCTACCTACCTACCTACCTACCTATCTATCTATCTATCTATCTATCTATCTATCTATCTATCTATCTATCTATCTATCTATCTATCTATCTACCTACCTACCTACCTATCTATCTATCTATCTATCTATCTATCTATCTATCTATTTCTATCTATCTATCTACATACCTACCTATCTATCTATCTATCTATCTATCTATCTATCTATCTATCTATCTATCTATCTATCTATCTATCTATCTATCTATCTATCTATCTATGTATCTGTCTGTCTATCTATCTATATACGCACGAAACTAACCGCTCTCAAAAATTAAGTAAAAAATCCAGAAAAATAATCCAGAATCCTTTCCTGTACCGGATCGATCCCAACATATAATCACTTCGTGCCAGTCACAAGGCCAAACATCCCTGAAAGTTTCATCCGAATCCGTCCAGTGGTTCTTGAGATATCTTGTCCACGGACAAACAAACACGACTGAAAACAATACCTCCACGTTCGCTATAATACTCATCTCTTAAGGCGGCGAACTGGCGGAATCATTAGCACGTCGGGCGAAATGCTTAGCGGCATTTCGTCTGCCGCTACGTTCTGAGTTCAAATTCCGCCGAGGTCGACTATGCCTTTCATCCTTTCGGAGTCGATAAATTAAGTACCAGTTGCGAACTGGGGTCGATCTAATCGACTGGCTCCCTCCTCCAAAATTTCGGGCCTTGTGCCTAGAGTAGAAAAGAATAATACTAGTCTCTTAAGGACATCAAGGATTATCAGGAAGGTTCTAAGCAGTTGAAAGACTGCTGAAAACTTGTGGATGCCTCAGGCTACAGGGAGTAACCCGCTACCCACATAAATCCTAGGAATAAGAATGAACCTTCGCTAAACCAATAATAATAATAATGGCTTCAAATTTTGCCACAAGGGCAGTAATTTAGGGGGGGGGATGAGTCGATTATATCGTCCTCAGTACGCAACTGGTACTTTATTTATTAACTCCCGACAGGATGAAAGGCAAAGTCGACCGCGGCGAAATTTGAAATCAGAATGTAGCAACGGGCGAAATACCGCCAAGCATTTCGTTCAGCACGCTAACGATTCTGCCAGTACGCTGCCTTAATAATAACAATAATCCTTTCTACTATAGGCACAAGGCCTGAAATTTGGGGAGGTGGGATGGCAGCCCATTAAATCGACCCCAGTACGGAACTGGTACATAATTTATCGATCCTGAAAGGATAAAAGGCAAAGTCGACCTCGGCGGAATTTGAACTCAGAACATAAAGACAGAAGAAATACCTATTTCTTTACTACCCACAAGGGGCTAAACACAGAGAGGATAAACAAGGATAGACAAACAGATTAAGTCGATTACATCGACCCCAGTGCGTAACTGGTATTTAATTTATCGACTCCGAAAGGATGAAAGGCAAAGTCAACCTCGGCGGAATTTGAACTCACAACGTTAACGGTAGGCGAAAGCATTTCGCCCAGCGTCCTGACGATTCTGCCAGCTCGCCGCCTTTCTATAATAATAATAATAATAATAATAATAATAATAATAATAATAATAATAATGCCGAATTTCTGGCTCGCATCGCTCCCATGCGCACACGGTAAGCTAGTTCAGCTGCTCAATGGAATTATGAGAGACCCAAAGAAAACACCTGAATGGTTAGCAAGTGGCATTACTTACCTACTCCCAAAGAATAACGAAACCAACCTTCCAAAAAACTATCGGCCTATAACCTGTCTATCCACCACGTATAAAATCCCAACATCTATCCTGGCGGAGAAAACATATGCATTCATGGAGAAGAGCGATATTTTCCCCATTGAACAAAAAGGGTGCCGCCGAGGCTCTTACGGATGCAAAGATCAACTGCTAATCAATCGTATGATCCTTGAGAACTGTCACAACAAGCGCAGAAATCTCAGCACCGCATGGATTGACTACAAAAAGGCCTTCGACAGTATACCGCATCCATGGATCTTGAGATCGCTGGACATCTTCAAAATTTCCCCTGTGATTTCAAACTTCCTGAAGCACAATATGTCGTTGTGGAATACGAATCTCCAATTATACCACTCTAATGGAGTACTAGCCTCAGAAAATATATACATCAACTGTGGAATTTTTCAAGGTGACTCACTTTCACCTTTAATATTCTGCATAGCCCTAATACCCCTTACAAGTGAATTAAACAGAACAGGGTATGGGTATAAAATTGCCAATAAAAAAATAAGCCATCTATTTTATATGGATGACTTAAAACTTTATGGTAAAGACAAAAATGAACTTGAAGGTCTATTGCGCACCGTGAAAGCATTCAGCGATGACATCGGGATGGAGTTTGGACTTGAGAAGTGTGCCAAGGCCACTTTCCAGAAAGGGAAAGTGAAGACCACAAATTCAGTCGTGTTAGATTTGACACAGTCTAAGAGAGCTTGAGCAAGAACAAACATACAAATATTTAGGGATAAATGAAGGCTCTGGTATTCAGCATGCAGCATGAAAGAGAAGGATGTTATAGGAGAGTTCGTGCAGTCCCTGAAATCTGAACTAAATGCACGTAACAAGGTGTTAGCTATAAATTCCTTAGCAGTTCCAGTTGTTACTTATAGCTACAATGTGTTGAACTGGAATATGAGTGAAGTAAAGAATATAGATAGAAAAATACGCAAGCTGCTGAGTTGTAATAGAGCACCACCCAAAGGCAGACGTAGATCGCCTTTTACCCTCCCAGAGCCCAAGGAGGTCGAGGCCTGATCCAATTTGAACTAGCTTACAAAACAACCCAATTGGACTGGCCAAATATCTCGAAATATCGAATGACTGGATGCTAAAGCTCGTGGAAAATTACGAGAGACGAAAGAAGCTTCATTCTATCATAAAGGAAAGCAAAAAATTTGCTATTGATCTCGTGCAGGATACCCAAACTGAACAACCCGAGGGGAGTACGGCAACTATTGTTGCAAAGAAGGTGAAAATGATGGCAATGAAAAGCGCACGAGCAATTGGCTGATAGGTGTGGAGGAAACCTCTGCACGGCAAATATGTGACCCGCAGCAAACAAGCTGATGTTGACCAGAAGCAAACCCATCAGTGGCTACGAGCTCAGGGCTAAAAGCAGAGAGCGAAGGTTTCATCCTGGCTGCTCAAGATCAAAGCTTATTAACCCGGACTACCAGGCCAATGTGATGAAAAATGGAGCAGACCCAAAATGCCGATTCTGCAACGACATGATTTGAACAGTGGACCACCTAATCTCTGGATGTAAAGTCTTAGCACACAGTGAGTATAAATTAAGACATGACAGAGTTGGACAATATCTCCACTGGCTAATAAGTCGGCATTAACAATATCAAAACTGCCGACAATGGTATAATCACCACTCTGTGGCTGTAACTGAAGGAGAAAATGTAACCATTCTGTGGGACTTTCCAGTACATACAGACCGAACCATCAAGGCCAATAAACCAGATATTGTTTGAACGACCAAAACAATAAAGTTTGCTTATTGATCGACATGAGCATCCCCTGTGATCATAATATCTCAGCGAAAGAGTTTGACAAGCTCAGAAAATATAAAGACCTACTCATTGAAATTGAGAAAATGTGGCATCTCAAGGCGGTTACAATACCATGATCGTAGGAGCACTAGGAATGATCAAGAAGGGAACCGAAAATTATATGAAATGATCCCTGGCTTAACATCCCTGCAAGAAGTGCAAAAGATTGTCTTAACTGGTACATCATCACACGTATTGAGAAGAGCATTGTCGATGTGAGAACTGTTGCTGCTCATGTATTTTAATTTAACTTAAAAAAAAAATGAACGAACTACTGAGTTTGGTTTAATGGCCTACCAATGTATACTATGAGTTTCTTTGCCCTAGGAGTCGGGAAGACACTCGGCAAGAAATGGAAGCAAATTTGAAAGAAGAAAAAAAAAGTAATAATTAATAATAATAATAATAATAATAATAATCCTTTCTTCTATTGCCACAGGACATGAAAATTGTCTTCATTTCTCTGCCATCCCCACCCCACCCCGCCAACGCTTACCACATCTGTTTCAGTCCGGGTTCCTTATTAATAAAATGCTTTCATATTTTATAAATCGATTAGAAATAAATAGAACAAGCATACACACTTCTTTCTCACTCAATCTCTCTCTCCCTCACTCCCCATTCTCTCTCTCCTTTCCCTTTCTCCTTTCTCTCCCTCATCCACAAATACTATCCGCGTGTGTCTGTCTGTCTGTCTGTCTGTCTGTCCGTCTCTCTTTCTCTCCCCCTCTCCCCACACAATAAACCTGCTCCGTTTTCTCCCCACTAAAAAACCACTTCATATTCTAAATATTTCCTTTTTCACAACATCTGACGTCAGTGTCTCCCTTTCGCTCCCTAACGCTCATGTCGCCCTTTCTTTCCTTTGAAAATCGCTCACTGAAACCTGTGACAACCTTTATCTTAGACATTTGGTAACTCTAACGTAACCTTACTATACGTTTATATATATTTCTTTATTGCCCACAAGGGGCTAAACATAGAGGGGACAAATAAGGACAGACAAAGAGATTAAGTCGATTACATCGATCCCAGTGCGAAACTGGTACTTTATTTATCGACCCCGAAAGGACGAAAGGCAAAGTCGACCTCAGCGGAATTTGAACTCAGAACGTAACGGCAGACAAAATACCAATAAGCATTTCGCCCGGCGCGCTAACGTGTCTGCCAGCTCGCCGACTAGAGTTTTTTGTCTGTGTAACCAAGAAGCAACCTTCGCAAGCGCCTTGATCCCAGTTCGATCCCACAGCAACGAAGCCCTTGCGGCAGGCTTTTTCTTTCCTTTTACTCGTACTTTGGAATGACTAGTAGTTTCTGAGTGAAATTT
>NW_021825991.1:0-14040 GCF_006345805.1 Octopus sinensis | reverse complement strand
TATGTATATATATACATACATATATATACACACACACACACACACACACACACACTCACACACACATATATATTATATGTTTGTGTGTCTGTTTGTCCCCCACCATTACTTGATGTTGGTGTCTCTAGCGTTACGGCAAAAGAGACCGATACAATAAGCACAAGACTTACAAAGAATAATTTTTGGGCTCGATATGTTCGACTAAATGCGGTCCTCCAGTATGGCCGGAGTCAAATGACTGCCACAAGTAAAAGAATAAAATAATATATAAATAGATGAATGAATGAATATATATATGTGTGTGTGTGTTTGTGTGTGTGTGTGTGTGTGTGTGTATGTGTGTGTGTGTAGGTATGTATGTATGTATATGTATGTATGTATATTTGTATGTATGCAGTCTTAAACTCCTTAAACTAGTTTCAGAGCCAGCGCTATGCTAAGGCCCCGCCGGTAGCTTTACTACACTCTCTACTTGATACCTGCTCTGATACGTATTATTTGATGAATGAGTGAGTTTGATGCTGATGCGGTCTTCTGCGTTTGTTGCTTTTAAGTAAAGCTCATCCGGAACTCCTGACAGGCGGTCACTCACTTTTGTTTTGAAGGCACCTAATCCTCTCCAAGCAGTTCTCAGATCTTTCAGTAGTACACTGAAGGGCCGTGGACCTTTTGAAACATACGACGTTGCAGTATCTGGAGCTGTATCCTAATGCCAATGTTGGGATCTTTGACATTATGCAATGGCGCCTCGTTCTGCTGTTTTTGAAACTTTCAGTGCCAAAGATTGGTAGCAGTCCTAGAATTTTCCAGCTGCATATCACTGCATACCTTTCCCAACTTCACTCAAGGGCGTAGAGTCTTAAATTTTTCAACCTTCCCCAATAGCTGACATTTTGACTGCTTCGAATTCCGGGGTTAATTTTACACTATATAGTGGACATATTTGTGAGCAGCGGTCTAAGCGACTGAGGACATATGTCCTGCAGATGACCATCGTCGCTTCTTGTTCTTTAGTTCTAAAATTTCTAAGGTTCCATCCGGCCAGCAGTCTGTATTTTATTGTTTTATCGTGTGTGTGTGTGTGTGTGTGTGTGTGTGTGTGTGTGTGTGTGCATATATATAGAGAGATTCCTGTGTACATGTACATTAATATCTATATAGATATGTTTCTTTATTAGCCACACAGGGCTGCACACAGACGGGGCAGATTACAAAGTAGAGCTTTTCTTTTTTGGGGGAAAAAAGTGGGGTAGGTTTTCGATCAAAAGGGATCGTAAAAGGGAAAGAAGAAAAAAAGAAAAAAAAGAAAAAGAAATAAAAGAAAAGAAAAAAAGAAAAAAAGGGGGAAAAACGATCAATAGGGATCGTGTATCACAGTGTCATGATGTAAGGTGTAAAGGGGGAAGCAGATAAGGTTTATCCGTGGGCAGAAAAGCCTACGGAAAAGACCACGGTAACCTCGGTCAATATTGTTACATGTTACCAGATTTGTTTGCAAGTGGGTGATAGATAGATAGATAGATAGATAGATAGATAGATAGATAGATAGATAGATAGATAGATAGATAGATAGATAGATAGATAGATAGATACACATACTATATACTCGCAGAAAATACACAGTCACCTACTCTAATATATGCAAGAAAATATATAGTCAATATATTTAATATTAGTGACATTTATATCATAATTGTACCATTTTTATTAAGTCTCTGTGCTTCTACAGACACACAATCACATACACACACATACACACGCACAAACGCTAAACTCTAAGATATATATATATATATATATATATATATATATATATATTATATATATATATATATACATACATATATATACATACATACATACACATACATAAATATAAATAGATCCTATATAGATAGATAGAGAGTGAGAGAGAGAGACGTATAGTTATACCTATATATGTATCTATTACGCGTGTATACATGCGTGTGCGTGTGTAAATATATATGTGTATGTGTGTGATCTCAGTACCCTGTATATATTGGCGCATTATTGTTGACATTGCTGACATTATCACCTTATATATAGCTTTTTTATTTGACTTATTATTACTAATTTATACTAATTTTTAACATATTTACATTGCACAAGTATTAATCATTATACTACCATATAAACCTTAGAATTTATTACACGACATATTGGCTCGAACGCACGTACATAACTATGTATGTGCACTCATACACGAATACACAGGTACACATAGGCACATGGATATATATACACACAGGCAAGATTACCACATACACACACACTCACATATTACATACCAGTCTCTGTATATTATCTGAGATAAAATAGATATATATCATGAAAATGTTTGGTGTTAAATTTACTGCTTAATATATTATGTTTGTGTAGTCATGAAAATATGAGTATAAGGTACACACACACACACACGTACACACACACACACACACACACACACACTCAAACGCACTCACACACAAATATTTATATAAACAGATACACAAATGTACACACATACATTTCAACATTGCACGCACATGCTTATATATATATATCTAATTTAAATATAGGATAAAACCTTTATAAGAATTAATCAAGTAGTTAGCGAGAAAAACTTCATAAGGGAAAAATGCCCTTAATATACACACACACACACACACAGATATATATATATATATATATATATATTATATATATAATTTAGATATAGGATAAAATCTTTATAACAATGTATCAAGTAGTTAGCGTGAAAAACCTTATAAGGGAAAAATGCCCTTTATATATATATATATATATATATATATATATACATATGTATATTTATATACATATATATACACACACACATACATATGTATATATGTGTGTGTATGTGTGTGTGCGTGTGTGTATGTATTTACGCATGCACGCCTGTAATTAAATCCTGGGTAAGCCTTTAAACCGCATCCAGTAGTGGGGCCTTGATACAGGAGTTCGCCAGAGTTGAGGAGTATGGAGCCATCTCTTAGCCATTATTGTTCCCAGGTGTATTCTGACTCGGTGTAGCAGCATCTGTTTGGGTTCCGGCAACCTGTTAGCTTGAACGTGTGCTTTCGGGTCGATGGACCTCGTCAGCCTGGAAGGAAACTGATATAAAACCACCGCTGCCATGCGGGCTTGCGCGAACAAAAGCAGACCTCAATTATATCTGAGACATCCGGTATCTCGCTGCAACTACCCTAACCAGACCCAGCATGTCATTACTCCCAAAGGTGCCGATGGTGAAGGCGTGTGGCCTGGTGCGTAGGTGTTGTGATTTGCAACACATGGTCCAACCTAGACAAAAACATTCGAATGCCATCTGTGGCTTGAAAAAGAATCACTCGATAGAGTTTAACTATTCGGACTCGAGTTAATGGCGACGACACCGATGTATGTATTTATACATATGGGCGCAGGCGTGGCTGTATGATAAGAAGTGTGTTGTGTGTATGTGTGTGTGTGTGTGAGTGTGTGTGTGTGTGTGTGTGAGTGTGTGTGTGTCTGTGTGTCTCTCTCTCTGTGTGCGTGTGTCTGTGTGTGTGTGTGTGTGTGTGAAATGCTGAACTGGAATTTATCTTATCGATGCCGTTGTTATAGAAAGACAAAGATTAAAAGACAATGTCGACTTCAGCGCAATTTGAATTCAGAACGTAAAGCCAGAAGAAATAGCGCTTAGTATTTTGTCCGGCGTCAAAGAATTCTGCCATTTTGCCTATAATAAAAGACAGTCTATTGTGTAATCTGTGATATCTGGAAACAAACATTATAATCACGGCTGAAATACTGAGCTGGGATTGGCAATAATAACGGCATCATTAACTACTAAGATAAAGCAAATAGTAGTGGTTAATTATTAATTATGAGCGTCTACTGTGTAACCAATTCCTTAATGCCAAACACTACTTGGAATAAAGTAAAAGTTGTACAAAATGCAGCTCTTTGAACGGTCACAGATGCCAGAAAATGGCATCTAGTGCAAACTTCTTATCTCACAGTTACGCCTGTGCTAATTGTTTATACAAATTTTACGTTTCTCTAATTAACGCTCTATTTATCTTCAATCAAAATCTTTGGGTCCCAAGAAACTTGCTTACCGCTACAAACAAGGTGTACACTTGTACACTTGAGGTCCGTGCTAAATGACTCTTTCAGTCAAATAGATTTATTTTTACTTGTTTCAGTCCTTAGATTGCGGCCATGCCGGAGCATCGCCTTGTAGAAATTTTAGTCGAGTGTATTGACACCAGTACTCATTTTTTAAGCCGTGTACTTATTCTGTCAGTTTCTTTTGCCGAACTGCTAAGTTACGCGGATGCAAACACACCAACACTATTTGTCAAACGGTGGTGGGGTGACAAACACAAAGACACACACATAAATATAGCTACCTACCTACATACATACATATATACATGCATACATACATACATACATACATACATACGATGTGCTTCTTTCAGTTTCCTTCTACCAAATCCACTCACAAGGCTATGGTCGGCCTGAGGCTATAGTAGAAAACTTAATTTTCTATAGTCGAGCTATATCGTACTAATTTATTTTCTCGCCTTCCTTATTGACCATTCGTGGGTCAAAAGGACAAAAGGACACGCAATATGAACTATATAGTATATGTGGTGCACCTTGTCCACTACCACAAGGTCCGGTTCCTCATGCTCTAGCACCTGATTTATTTGGATTGGGAAATGCCACAGGATTTTGCAGGTCTCTGACTCCGTCACTCACTGCAGTTTGCGCTTATACCACGTCTTGCTTCTCTCTCGACCCCACTTTTCACACAGTTTCATCGTGTCACCAGCCACAACTTGTAATGGTTTTGAGCAAGTTTAGGGTATTCGTTCACTATATGGGCAATGGTTTCGTCCACTCTATTACACATGTGGCACAGTAGAGACATTTGTTCATTCCTATGGTTAACCCCCCTCCCACAATTTGTGGCCAAAGCTTGGTCTTGCGCTGGCAGTATGGTGCTCTCATACTGGCGGCGAGCTGGCAGAAACGTTAGCACGCCGGGCGAGATGCTTAGCGGTATTTCGTCTGCCGCTATACGTTCTGAGTTCAAATTCCGCCGAGGTCGACTTTGCCTTTCATCCTTTCGGGGTCGATTAAATAAGTACCAGTTACGCACTGTGGGTCGATGTAATCGAATTAATCCGTTTGTCTATCCTTGTTTGTCCTCTCTGTGTTTAGCCCCTTGTGGGTAGTAACGAAATAAGTATGGTGCTCTCTGTCTCTTTTCATTACTCCTTTCTTCAGCCAGTGCCACCAATGTTTTCCAGCAACTTCACTTGTGGCTACATGGAATTGATTGTGCAGTCCCTTGTTGTGTTGTACTTCTTCATGTCCTTTTTGTACTTCTTGTTTAGTTTAATATTCCCCCACACCTAACTGACACTAGCAAGGTTTCCTTACATTAAGAGAGGCATTTCAGTAAGCTCCCGAGTTCGATACGTACGCAATCTCCCATACTTATGCATCTCCTTCCCCCACTTGCTCTCGGAGCCCATCATTCACGTACAGACACTGATTGCCTATACATGAAGAAGCAAATTAGAGCGGTGATCTGGCAAAATTGTTTACACATCGGGTGAAATAATTTCGCCCGTCTTCATGTTCTGAGTTCAAATTCTGCCGAGGTCGGCATTGCCTTTCATCCTTTGTTGGCTGGGGGGGGGGCGATAAATTAAGTACCAGTGAAATACTAAGACCAACGTAATCGATTAGTCCCCTCCTCTCAAATTTTAGGCCTTGTGCTTCCATTAGAAATGATTTTTTATTGTGCTAGCAGAATTGTTAGCACTGTGGGGGAAATGCTTAGAGGCATTTTGTCCGTCTTTACGTTGAGTTCAAATTCCACCGAGGTCGACTTTGCCATTCATCCTTTCGGGATCGATGAAATAAGCACCAGTTATGCACTGGGGTCAACGTAATTGACTATCCTTCTACTCTAAATTTCAGGCCTTGTGCCTGTAGCAGAAAGGATTATTATTATTATTATCATTATTATTATTATTATTATTATTATTATTATTATTATTATTATTATTATTATTATTATTATTATTATTATTACTATTATTATTACTATTATTATTATTTTTATCATTATTATTATTATTATTATTATTATTATTATTATTATTATTATTATTATTATTATTATTATTGTTATTATTATTATTATTATTATTATTATTATTATCATCATCATCATCATCATCATCATCATCATCATCATCATCATCATCATCATCATTTACTGTTAATCTGCATGTTTGTTACAGTCACTTGCCGAGACACAGCCAGCGTCTTAGGGCAAATGAAGGATAAGAGATGTTACAATGTGACTGAAAGCTTGGGAAGGGGCAGTGACAGGGACAGTAACGAAATATATTCATGTAATACGACACAGATATTTAAATTGATAGTGTTTTTTTAAGGATGTGGGCAGTATTTGTCAGCACAATCTTTTGGATTTCTCTGAGATATGGTTCTCCTGGGATCTTATCTAGATGTTTCTGACATCCCTTTCTTATCACCTCCAGGGCATCTACAATAACAGGAACAGTTCTCGCTTTAAGATGCCACATCTTTTGCATTTCGGTTTCCAGGTCAAATTCCTTTATAAATATACTTTTATCAGTTGGAACACTTACATCTATTAGTCTACAAGTATTTCATTCCTTGTCTTTAATGACTATGTCTGGTCGGTTAACCTGGATCGTTCTGTCGGTGTTGACCGGAAAATCCCAGAGGATAGTAACATTTTATCTTCAACGACTGACTCAAGATGATGTTCATACCAGTAAGCAGGAGTACTAATTTTATAGTGTTTACATATTTTCCTATATAAATACTGTCCTCCCCTGTCGTGGGGACTTTTGTATTCATTTGTTATTGGCACAAGACATCCCGAGACGAGGTGGTCTATTTTTTCATCAAATTTATCGCAGAATATGCATTTAGGGTCAGAATTCTTTTGAAGAATGTTAGCCTAGTAGTTTTTGGTAAACAAACTTTGATCTTGTGCCACTAATATGAAACATCCAGTCTCTGAGTTCGGTCATGAGCTTCCCAGTCACTGATGGGTTGTTGCTTGGTCTACATCAACATCTCGGCTTCGAAGTATATACTGTCCATGCAGAGACTTCTGGCCCCACCGTTCCTCAATTTGTTTCTTCCCTTTCCTTTTTGCAGTCTACTTGATCTGTTTTGCTTGTTTAGTGGCAGTGGTTTCAGGTTCTTCGTCTAATTCAGGGTTAATGCCAAGTTCTCTTGTGATTTTTTGCTGCTTTCATTATTGTCATCATCATCATCATCATCATCATCAACCCGGATCCATGTGGTTGGAAAAAAAGCTTCTTGCCACACAGCCACTCCTGCGCTTGTATGCACACGCGCACGCACACACACACATATGTGGAAAGTTCTTGGCTTTGGGTAAAAGAAAATACAGGAGGAACAGTTATGATTTTATTCAACATATTCCGCTCTCAGATTCACACAGATATTACAGCGGTCCTCTAGTTTTCCTATGTCCCATAGAAGATCTCGGAAGGTTGGACTTTTCGTGACACCCTTCATAAAGCAGGAACTTTTCAGCACCTTTGCGTATATATATACATACACACGCACACACATCCTAATAAGTATATCTAATACATGTACTGAGTCCTCATTTGAACTATGGCCTTCTTATTCATACTGGGGATATTCCAAATTTCACATATATGCTCGCGCACATATCTGTATATATCGTTTGTGTGTATGGATATAAAAATGGGCATGTACATATGAAGATACATGGCTAATAACACATCCACACAAGCACACACACACACACACACACACACACACACACATACAAAGACAATAAACTATAAATGGTAAAATTTATGAGGAATTTATATTAATATGAACGGCAACAAGATAACATATATGTGTATTTATGTGTGAAAGACTCTGTGTGTGCAATACAACTGGCTGTGAGTGAACATTCACAGAGTATTATCTCACCAACAGCAGACTCCTGTTATGATTTACGCACTTCTTCATATATATATATATATATATATATATATAAACATGTATATATATAATATATATATAAAATATGTATAAACATGTATACATATATATATATATATGCAAGCATATATACATATATAATTATATATATATATATATTGTATAATTTATGTATATATGCATAAATAAGTACCTACATATATATCTACATATATGTCATATTTGAATACGATTATACGGCATAAAAATACACATAAAGTGAAAATATGACCAACAACCATAAGAACAACAATAGCCATAAACATTATTATTATTGTAGTAGTAGTAGTAGTAGTAGTAGTAGTAGTAGTAGAAGTAGTAGTAGTAGTAGTAGTAGTAGTAGTAGTAGTAGTAGTAGTAGTAGAAGTAGTAGTAGTAATAGTATGCGAGGTGGAAGTGGAAGAAGTTGAATCTAAGAGCATTTTTTTAGAATAAAAGTATTAGTAATACTGCGGTAATAAATTTTCATATCAACGACAATAACATTAGTAGTAACGATAATAATAATAATAATAATAATAATAATAATATCAACAATAATAATGATGAGGTGCAGGAGGAGGAGGAAGAGGAGGAGAAAATGAGCAACAATAATAATGATAACAATAGTAACAATGTCGATAATATTAATCGCTAATAAATAATGATGATGATGATGATGATGAGGATGATGATGGTGATGATGATGATGATGATGATGATGATGACGATGATGACGATGATGATGATGATGATGATGATTTCTACAGTCTTAATATTGATAACGACGACCAAATTCCATTATCTTAAGTGTTTGCTCACTTCAATTATGGAATTGTCTTTTATTTGAATGAAATTTTTCTTGACGTTCGTTTACTTTCTTTGTTTTTGTTGTTGTTTTTTGTTGTTTTTTTTAAAATAAAAACACAGTAAAAAAATGTAATTTTATTTATTATTCCCTACTTGCCAGCGAGAATCTAATTAAATGGCCACCTCTTAAATTAGTGAGAATGTCGATTGTCTCGTGTTTTGTTGTGTTTGTGGTCATTTATAGTTTAGTATGTATTTTTTTTTCTTTTTTTTGCTTTTCGTATATTCAAAAAAATTTTTTGTGTTTTTATTGCCGAGAGAAGACTCTGTGGTTGATTTTTGATAATTGTCAATGATAAATGATGTTCTTGTAGGTAAGTGGGAATATTGGCGAGGAGTAATTGAGAGGTGGTGGGTTGAGGAACACTTGTGAGAGGGTGAGGATTTGGGGTGAGGTAGCGCGGAATTGTGGTGAGATGGAGAAGAAATAAAGATGAGGTGGAAGAGAGTAGAGGATAAAGAAAGATGGAGAAGCGGAAAAGTGGAGGAGAGGTGTTGTCTGGGGAGATGGTGAGCAGTAGTGGTGAGGAATAGTGATGAGATGCTGAGATGCTGAGGTGGAGACAGTGAGGTTGCGAAGGGTGAATAGTGCGCTAATTAAAGAAATGTAAAACTTGTATAAACGATGGTAACAAAAGTGCTTTGCTATTGCTGTTTTTGTTGTTGTTTTTGTTATTGTTGTTATTGTTGTTGTTGATGATGATGATGATGATGATGATGATGATGATGATGATGTTACTGTTTTCCGCATTTGCCACAACAGGAAAGAGTTTATCTTGAATAATCATCTACGGTACAGCTAATACCAACTACACCAACTACACCACCACCACCACAACCACCACCACCACCACCATTACCACCATTACTACCACCACTCAACCACCAATAACAACAACACCAGCAACAACAACTTTACCAATAACACAAAAATAATAACAACGACAGCGATGATGATGATGATGATGATGATAATGACGATATGATGATGATGATGATGATGATGATGATGATGATGATGATATTAATGGTATTAATGGCAATAATATTATATTGACAGTGATTTGATGATAAGCTTAATAAAAGTTTCCTTGCCACTAGGGCGATGGTCAGGGTACATAATAGTAAAAACAACAATAATAGTAATAATGGTAGTAACCATTTTTACTATAGGCAGAAGGCCAGGAATTTTAAGGAGGAGCTAGTCGTTTACATTGACCCCACTGCTCGGCTGATACTTATTCTATCGAATCAGAAAGGATGAAAGGCAGAGTAGACCTCGGCAAAATTTGAACTCAGAACGTAAAATCGGAAGAAACGCCGATAAATAGTTTGTCCGGCGAACTAACGATTCTGCCAGCTTGCCTCTGTAATAACAAGAAAAGTAATAATCTCTTCTACTGTAGGTAAAAGGTCAGATATTTTGCGGGTGTGGGTAAGTCAATTAGATCGATCCAAGTGTTTCGACTCATCTCCTCCCCCAAGATGGCTGTCCTCAGTGGCCAAATTCGAAACCATTATTATTGTTATTGGTAAGCTAGTAGAAGAGTTAGTACGCCGGACAAAATGCCTAGAACTATTTCATCCGACTGTTTACCTTCTGAGTTACCAATATAATTTAAAGCATCGCTCTATTAGTGTTTCTATATATATTCCTTTAATCTTTTACTTGTTTCAGTCATTTGAAAGGTGGAACGCCGCCTTTAGTCGACCAAATCGACCCCAGAGCTTATTCTTTGTAAGCCTGGTACTTTTTTTTATTGGGTTCCTATGCCGAACCGCTAAATCATGGGGATGCAAACATACCAACATCGGTTGTCAAGCGATGGGGGGGGGGCAAACACAGACACACAAACACACAAACGCACCACACGATATATATATATATATATATATATAATATATATTATATATATCGACGGGCTTCTTTCAATTTCCGTCTACCAAATCCACTCACAAGGCTTTGGTCGGCCCGAGGCTGTAGTAGAAGACACTCGCTCAAGGTGCCACGCAGTGGGACTGAACCCGGAGACATGTGGTTGGGAAGCAAGCTTCTTAACAAAAATGCACTTACGTGTATTGTATATGCAAATAAGTATGCATCATTCTTTTAATAGTGGTTTGTGCCAGTTTTGGACGCATCGTAGGGGCACACGTAGGGGCACACGAAAATTGGGGCTGAGTCACTATATACATAATTCCTACAAAATGTGTTGAGCACCATATTCCTTCACATGTCCGCTTACTCGCATATAGACAGACACATATATGATAAGTGTATGTACATATATATATATTATATATATATATATATATATTAATCATATATATATAATATATATATATATATATATGTACATATATATAATGTATATATATATATATATATATATTTTGTATATGTATGTACTCACACATATTGCTGTATATACGTGACACACACACTGTATATTATATATATATATATATATATATATATTATATATATTATAATGTAGTATGTATGTCTATACGTTGAAATAAGGTAAAACTTTTTCACCAATTTTCAGAATATTTTCAAGAGATTATTGTATGCCGTGAATTTGGCCTTCACCATAACTATATCTTTATATACGCAATATATATATATATATATATATATATTTGTGTCTCTGTGTGTCTCTGTGTGTGTGTCCGTGTGTGTGTGTGTGAGTGTGTGTGTGTGTGTGTGTGTGTGTAAATATATACACGCAAGTTATGATAATCAGTTACGTCTGCTGGGCGTTTTCTCTTATTATTTATTTATTCAATTTTCATATGAACAGTCTTCAATAAACACAAACCCTGATATCATTTTCGTATCAAAAATGAGCTCCAGGCACTTAGACAATACTCGGATGGCATGTCTATCTCTGTTGCTTGGCAACCGCATGGTGCGGGGTTCGTTTCCTATCAAGCTCTTTTTTTATTTTTTCGGTTATGTTTCATCGCCTTTTGGTTTTGTAAAACTAGACGGTATGTATGTACGTATGTGTATATGTTTCTATGTAAGCAAGAGAGTACGTGCGAGTTATTATATATACTAGATATATATATATATATATAATATATATATATTTATATTATAATATATATATATATATATATATATGTAGGTATTATATATGGATATATTATATATATATATATATATATATATATATATATATATATATTATATAATATATGTATATGTATATATATGTATGTTATTATGTGTGTGTGAATATATATTATACGTTTATACGTGCCAAAAGTGTCATGTATGTACTTGATTAGAGCGTAACTCAGACACAGGAAGTGGTTAATTAATCAATTTAACAATTCACACTGTCTGCTATTTATTAATTTAATCACTGAATTGATTTTAAAGAGGTTTGAATTGATTAAGAATTTAACATGGTCGTACGTCAGTATTAAAGTGTGGTTGAAAATATACTTTTTTTGTTGTTGATTTTTGCTTCTCGTTTCAAACCTGGTACTTCTTCTATCCTTTTCGTTTGCCGAACCGCTATTTTACGGGAGGGGGGGGGCGTTCTCATAATGGTGGGAATACAAACACAAAGGCATACACATGCGCGCACACCACTACGCAAACATACATATATGCACACACAGCATATCTATCTATCTATCTATCTATCTATCTATCTATCTGTCTGTCTGTCTATCTATCTATCTATCTATCTATCTATCTATCTATCTATCTATCTATCTATCTGTCTGTCTGTCTGTCTGTCTGTCTGTCTGTCTGTCTGTCTGTCGATGTAGGGATTAGAGTAACTAATACAGGGTGTTCGAAAAGTCTCTCCACAGTGAGCTTTTTGACGACACCATCAACACCGAAAGATATTGCTCAAATATTGTCTATCCATTTGTAGGCCAATTCCCTGAAAGTGAAATTAATAATGAATACTTTCAGCAAGATGGAGTTACAGCACATCCTTCGCGCTTCACCATGGCGCTACTTCAAGAGTTTTTCGGTGAACGGATTATTTCGAAAGGAATTTGGCCACCAAAACCACCTGATTTTTTTCCTGGGGAGTAAGTAAAGGATCAATGTACAAGAATCGCCCGCAAACCATTAATGAGCTAAAGCACGCAATCATAACCTTCACACGGTCCATACCGCACCAGACTCTCCAAGATGTATTTCAAACCATGTGTAGAAGAGTCAACTTATGTATTTAAAATGAAGGACGATACTTTCAACACCTCTTATAAAGTTTTTTAAAGTCTTGTAAAGTCTAATATATTCTTTTGTAGTCTTATACCATCTTATAAATATTTATTTTACAGTTAAATACTCGGGAAAGACACCCTATAGTAAGGAAGTTGTGATTGCGTCAACTAATCTATTGATTTGATGATGGCGTACGAATATTCATCAATATTCCTACAGAATACCCTGCTCACCAAATACAAACTGGGGGCTACAACATTAATAACCATTATCATTAAAATCTAAATCACTTGATATATATATATATTTCATTATTGCCCACAAGGGGCTAAACATAGAGAGGACAAACAATGACAGACAAAGGGATTAAGTCGATTACATCGACCCCAGTGCGAAACTGGTACTTTATTTATCGACCCCAAAAGATGAAAGGCAAAGTCGACCTCGGCGGAATTTGAATCCACCACGACGCATTGGTCGCCCCCAAAGCTACAGTATCAAACTCTTGCCCAAGGACCCACCCGCACAGTGGAACTGAACCAAAAGCCACGTAGTTTCGAACACATACAAATATCCTAGATATATTTAATAGAACTAGATAGAATATACTTCATGTATTTCTTATGGGCTAAACAAGTAACGATATGACGTAATCATCTTCATTGGCTTACAACTTTTTCGGCTATTAGGAAACAAGCACCCAGAGCTCTGTGTCAGTGCGATATCCTATAGCTTCTTCAGAGTCTTAGCGAGAGGGGGCTTAATTAACACTGAGTAATTATTGGTCTTTCTGTAGCAAAGCCAAGTTATAGTATAATATATATACATATATAAACATACATATATATATATATATTTATATATATGATTGTATA
>NW_021825990.1:12500-14261 GCF_006345805.1 Octopus sinensis | reverse complement strand
TGATTATACGAGGGAAATCGCGATAGACTGTGTGAGTACGACTAGCGAAATACCATTACAGTTCTTAGTAAGTACGACTTAACTGAAGTTGAGTGTTGCTCAACGTCTTTCTTTGTTTTTTAATACGAATTTTTTGTCATTACATGAACAGTTCCACTGATATCTAGGCTTTACTCTTTACTCTTTACTCATTTATTTGTTTCAGTCATGTGACTGTGGCCAAGCTGGAGCACCGCATTTTGTCGAGTAAATCGGCCCCAGGACTTATTCTTTGTAAGCCTAGTACTTATTCCATCGGTGTCTTTTGCCGAATCGCTAAGCTTCGGGGACGTAAACACACCAGCATCGGTTGTCAAGCGATGTTGGGGGGGGGATAAACACAGACACACAGACATACACACACACACATATATATATATGTATGTATGTATTTATGTATATATATATATATATATATATATATAAATATATATGACAGGCTTCTTTCAGTTTCCGTCTGCCCAATCCACTCACAAGGCTTTGGTCGGTCCGAGATTATAGAAATCACCTGTTCAAGTTACCACGCAGTGTGACTGAACTCGGAACCAGGTGGTTCATGAGCAAGCTACTTACAGCACAACCACTCCTACGCCTAGAAATTTCCATCGAATAAAAAACTGTTGTTATTTTTTGTTTTTGTTTTCATTTCTGAAGTGTTTCTAGTGTACAACAAATATTTATATTGTATATATATAGTTAAACATAAATAAAAGCTAAAGATATATCGGAAGACATATATTCTGCTAGAAATAGAGCATACATATATGTAATAATGTATGCATAACTATATATATATATATATATATATATATATATATATATGCGTGTGTGTATGTCTGCATGCATATATATATGTATATATACATACATATGTATATACATATATATATATATGTGTACGTATGTATAAGTATACATATATATTGGTATATGTATGCATGTGTGTGTATATATATAAATATATATAAGTATATATGTATGTATGTTCGTGTGTGCATATATATATATGTGTATACATATTTATATATATATATATACATATAAATATATATATGTATGCATACATATGTACATCCATCCATCCATCCATCCATCCATCCATACATACATACATACTTACATACATACATACATACATACATACATACATACATACATACCACATACATACATACATACATGCATGCATACATACATACATAAACATATATCAGTCTGAGTATAGTTCAAAATTGTACAAGAAGAAATCAAATGTGAGATGCCAAGGAAAGATGGGAGATTCTTCGACGTTTCGATCCTGTGCTACTTTTTCTGGTCGTGTATTATACGTATATGGTTCAAAATTGCACTAAAAGAAAAACAAAAAAAACGACACAGTCAGGTGAGCCAACAGCAAACATAGTCTATTAGTTAGGCGCTCTGGAAAAATGCAAGACTCGCTGCCACCGACACCGCTTCGTTTGCTGGGTTAAAACTTAATTAGAAACCAACGATGGAAGTATGAAACATGTGATATAAATAACTAAAGACGATGATTTTCGTTTTATAATAATTAGATGAAAATTAATTACGTTCTTAAAGAATTCTGAGTTGGTCATCAACAAAGACTAATGCATATTAAATTAAATATTTATATTCCAGAAACATATTAGATAACAATGGTTGTTTAAATTTGAATAATCCAGATATAGTTTGAGACAAAATTAAAATTTACTAAAACAG
>NW_021825990.1:0-7500 GCF_006345805.1 Octopus sinensis | reverse complement strand
TTTAGCCCCTTGTGGGAAGTAAAGAAATATATATATGGGAAGATCTTACAGGAACCGCAATCTTTCAATACCAATGAGTACATTCGAAATAACTCTGCTTATTTATATGCGTATATTCAATATATAGTGACAGCTAAATTTCGGTCTGCTAACCTGACAACACTTCGTCAAATGAATTGACTAAGGCTAGCAAGCCCAAGATACGAAGTCCGTGTCGCCCTCTTGTAAACGTTTACCAAACATACACTCTACCAAAAAGTATTTGAGTAAATCTTCAGGTAAGTGTTAATTTCTTCTCATCTAAAAATCGACGTAAAAATAAACGTCTATAATCTTTTTTCACTTCCTCAGTCACTGCCTTGCAGCCATTCTGGAGCATGGCTTTTAACAGGTTGGAACGAAGAAATTGACCATAGTACTTATTTTTCATAAGCCTGGTACTTCACCCATCGTTTCCTTTTTGCGGAACCACTAAGTTACATGGACGTATACGGACCAACAGTGGCTGTCAAGTGTTAGTGGAGACAAATGCATACGCATAGATATACACTATATATATATATTATATATATATATATATATGACGAGCTTATTTCAGTTTCCCTCTTCCAAATCCGCTGAAAAGGCTTCGGTAGAAAACACTTGTCCCGGGTATATATATGTATGTATGTATATGTAAAAACGTATATATATGTATATATATTATGTATATATATATATATATATATATATAATATATATATATATATATTTATATATATATATATATATATATATATATATATATATACTATATATATATATATACATATACTACATACATATATAAACTTACTTGGAAATGGATGAGTGGCGTTCAGTTAGATAATATATAAACAATATATATATGATAGGATATGAAAGGTTTACTCCACTTTGAACCTTAAACCCAAACTAAACGATAACAAAGGATATGTACTGCGACCAGCTTGAGGGGCTTAAGTCAGCGCTAGAAGATAAACGACCTTCTTTGGTTTCAAAACAGAAGCTGTTCTTCCATCAGGATAACGCTCGGTCACATGCAGCGAATATGACATTTCAAAAGCTGGATCAGTTTGAATGGGAAACGATGCCCATCCACCATATTCGACAGACATTGCCCCATCAGATTATCATTTATTCTTCAGTTTTTAAAATTATATGGAAGGGAAAAAATGAATTTTGTAGACGAGGGCAGAACAGTACTGGAGAAGTATTTTTCTTCACAGACAAGTGAATTTTGGAAGAAGCGCCTTGCAAGTCTACCAGATAGATGGAGGAAACATTGTAGAAAATGAAGGAGAGTATATTTTAGATTAAAAAAGGAATTTATCTTGATTCTGAAAAATAAAAGTATTAAAAAACCCGCATTAATATGGGATAATCCAATACATTATGTGTATGTGTCTGTGTGTGCGTGTGTGTGTATGCGCGTGTGTGATTTTAATAGAATGAACTGAGAACAAATCAAAGCACGCATGCGTACAAAGCGTTCCTGTCTTTATGTCATCGTTTTATGTTCACGTCGCTTTTGTGATTTTGTAATATAGTATTTAGTTGATTCTGTTTATCAAATATACGATATTTTAATTATCTTCAGAATCGCATTAGAAATGTTACCTTTGTGAAATTCGCTTGACTGAAGTAATATCACTCGCCGTTTGCAATGGAGGAGGAGAAGATATTGAGAGAGACAGGCATACACTAGGTAAGCCTTACAAAACCGATAAAGATTAAATTACTTTAAGCATTTGTAGGTCAGATAAAAATAAATTATTTATGATACGAATAAACTTAATATGAAACGTGTATCAATTTTCGTAACAAAACCCAGCTGTTCACATTGATTATTTTTAAATATATCATTGGGGACGGTTTAGCTGAAGAAATAATGTATATTATTGATGTGATACAATGATAATAAAGAGGACAGTTATTGTAATTCGAAACCGTAGAATGAGAAAAGTAATAATAGTAAAACAATGTAATCAAAGTGAGATGTTGAATTGAATTATGTTATATTAACTAAACCGTATATATTCTATTTAATTAAATAATTATGTATCCATCCGATTTCGTTTGCAAAAAAATACAATGCAACAATGCAATAAAGAAGAAAGGTGGGTAGGTGGAAAAAAAAGATATACAGTTTTGTATTAGCACTGCGAGAATCCAGTGAATATGAAAGTTTCAAAGAGAAATTTATATATCATAGCAGCGACGACGACTGTGATGATGATGATGATGATGATGATGATGATGATGATGATGAGTATATACCTCCGACTATAAGAACAACATTAATTATTAATACTACTACTACTACCAGTACAACAACAACAACTACTACTACTACTACTACCAGTACAACTACTACTACTTCAACTACTAGTACTATCCCTACCACTACTACTACTTCAACTACTACTACTTCTACTACCACTACCATTACTACCAGAACAACTAATACTACTACTACCAGTACAATTACTACTACTATAACTACTACTACTACTACTACTGATAATTAATTATCTTTCCTACTAAAGGCACAATGCCTGACACTACTCTTTTACTTATTTCAATCATTTGACTGCGGCCATGCTGGAGCATCGCCTTTAGTCGAGCAAATCGACCCCAGGACTTATTCTTTGTAAGCCTAGTACTTATTCTATCGGTCTCTTTTGCCGAACCACTAGGTTACGGAGACGTAAACACATCAGCATCGGTTGTCAAGTGATGTTGGGGGCGACAAACAGACATACAAACACACACACACACACACACACACACACACACATATATATATATAATATATATATATATACACGACGGTCTTCTTTCAGTTTCCGTCTACAAAATCCACACACAAGGCTTTGGTCGACCCAAGGCTATAGTAGAAAACATTTGCCCAAGGTGCCACGTAGTGGGACTGAACCCGGAACCATGTGGTTGGTAAACAAGCTACTTACCACACACCCACTCCTACCTACTGATAACCCCTAGCAATAATTATAATTTCGAAATTCGGAACCAAGGCCAGCAATTTTAGTGTGACAAGGTGGCGTTCGATTGCCACGACCCCAGTACTTGACCGGTACTATTTTTTATTGACCACCAAGAGGAAGAAAGCCAAGTCGATTGCAGCATGTCTTGAACTTAGACGTTCACGTAAAGAAATACCACAAAGTATTTCTTCTGACGCTCAAACGAGTCAGTCAATCCTCCTTTCTCTCCAGCCTAGCATTGAAACTCTCTAGGATCACATTATAAATTCCTAGGAAATTTCTCTTCTTCACTCTTTCCTTCTTTCTTTCTTGCTTTTTTTCTTTTTCACTCTCTTTCACTTATATCTATCTATGTATTATCTATCTATCTAATCTGTCTATCAATCTCTCTTCTCTCTTTCTTTCTCTCTCTCTCTTTCTTTCTCTCTCTCTCTCTCTCTTCTCTCTTTCTCTCTCTATGTTCTATGAAGACTCAATGCTATATTTATATCTCCCTGGCTACTTGCCACTAAATACTACTTGTAAACCGTAGTAGATCCACCTGACTATAACGCATACCTATATAAATATTTCATATATGTTTGTACAAATACGTGCACGCGTATGTATGTATGTTTGTATGTATGTATGTATATATATGTTTGTATGCATGCATGTATGTATGTATGTATGTATTATGTATGTATGTATGTAAGTATTATGTATGTATGAATGTATGTATGTATGCATGTATGTATGTATGTATATATATATGTATGTATGTATGTTGTATGTTTGTATATATGTTAGTATGATGTATGTATGTATGCATGTATGTATGTATATATATATGTATGTATGTATGATGTATGTAAGTATTATGTATGTATGTATGCTTATGTAGTATGTATATATATGTATGTATGTATGTATGTGTTTTGTAAGTATATTATGTATGTATGTATGTATGTATGTATGCAGTATATGTATGTATATATATAGGTGTATGTATGTATGTATGTATGTATGTATTATGTATGTATGTATGTATGTATGTATGTATTTGTTCTCTTCCGTTTTTAATTATTTAATTTTTTCCTCTGAGAAAGATACAAAGCTCTATCTTTGGAATGTGGATAACAAAAAGAATGTCACATTTTAAACTTGAGAAAAGTTTTGAAAAAATATTTTCTGTTCCATTTAAAACTGTATTTCTAACGTGCGAGTTAATTGTTCGATTTCTTTTTCTGAAAATCCAAGCTTATCCAGACAGTCAGCATTTACATACGCATTTACATCGCATGTACATACAAAAGCAAGTGCACCAATTGCTGGAACAAATTTGTAATCTGGGCATAAAAGCTGGAGGTTTCAAGGCAATTGTCCATAGTTATCCCCTTTCACAGATTTTTAAAGAGACATTCACATCAGCAGGAAAGCTAACATCTATGACGGTAGTATGTATGTATGTATGTATGTATGTATGTATGTGTGGAGGCGCAATGGCCCAGTGGTTAGGCAGCGGACTCGCGGTCGTAGGATCGCGGTTTCGATTCCCAGACCGGGCGTTGTGAGTGTTTATTGAGCGAAAACACCTAAAGCTCCACGAAGCTCCGGCAGGGGATGGTGGTGATCCCTGCTGTACTCTTTCACCACAACTTTCTCTCACTCTTACTTCCTGTTTCTGTTGTACCTGTATTTTAAGGGGCCAGCCTTGTCACTCTCTGTGTCACGCTGAATATCCCCGAGAACTACGTTAAGGGTACACGTGTCTGTGGAGTGCTCAGCCACTTACACGTTAATTTCACGAGCAGGCTGTTCCGTTGATTCGGATCAACCGGAACCCTCGTCGTTGTAACCGACGGAGTGCTTCCATCATGTATGTATGTATGTATGTATGTATGTATGTATGTATGTATGTATGTATGTATGTATGTATTTATGTATGTATGTATGTATGTATGTATGTATGTATGTATGTATGTATGTATGTATGCATGTATTATGTATTTATGCTTGCATGTATGTATGTATGTACGTACGTTTACATATAAAACCTTGTCTTTTGCATGTCGGATCCACTGTGAAAGGATTATAGCCTGTCAAACTAAAATGTACTGTGTTTAGCGGTCTAAAAGACGTACTTCAAAGTTTGACAGGCCCTTCATTGAAGACTATTATATTAAAAAAATCCTCTCCCAATGTTCATGAACTCTCACATACACATACACACTCACATACAGGCGCCATTACGGTGTTTTTAAAGAATGATATGTTCAGATCGTTCCGAAACGTGTGTTCTAATTGTATTCTAAATTGGATCCCACTTTGGAAGGACCTGAACATGTTTGCCATTATTGCTTTGGAATAGCCCTATCAAGTCAGCAGTTTTCTTCTCTTACTCTCATTTGCCATACATTTCATACGCTGATTAACCTAATTGTAAATTTAGTCTCGAAACATTTCAAATATCAGTTAAGAACAAGTACAACTGTTAAATATAAACTTACTGAAATTTTGTATAAAAACCACCATATAAAATTAATCAGTAACCACCCCGCTTATTCTCCTGATTTTGCCCCATCTGATTATCATCTGGTCCCCTTGACCAACAGGATGAAAGCTACTTCTCTAATGGGATCCAAACACTGCAGCACCAATGAAATAAGTGTCTGAACTCCATGAGAGACTATGTGGAAAATAAACCCCATTTCGTTACATTCCATGAGAGTATTTGCACAGCCTGTGAAGTTTTCATATGGCCCTCGTAAATATCTTACTGAGTGCTTCTTATTTACATAAATATAAGTATTAAATCAACCCTTTCTGCTACAGGCTTAAGGCCTGATATTTTGAGTGAGGGAACTACCCTACTACATCGACCCCAGTGCTCAAATGATATTTATTTTATCGTGCCTGGAATGATGGAAGCCAAATAGACCTCGGTACGGTTATACTTGATTGCAGAACGATAGGACGATCAAAATGCTGCAAAATCGTTTTTTCCCCGACATGCTAACGGATTTTACATCATGCTGCTTGTTGTATAAATATATATCGGTTTCTAATTTTTGCACAAGCCCAGCAATTCTGGGGAAAGGGATAATCCAATTACAATTACTCCATTGCTTAACTGGCACTTAATTTTATCAATTCTGCAAATATGAAAGCAAAGTTGACCTCCACAATATTTGAACTCAGAACGATAGGACGATCGAAATGCCGCATGGCATTTTGTCCGGCATGCTAACGAATCTGCCAGCTCGCTGCATTTATAAATATATGTTAATGACAAAACCAAAAAACAGAAAAGAACACTCATTTTGTCGACTGTGTTCGCTTCTATCCTTTACCATTAGCAAGGTGATACGTCTCTATATTTATTTCATGAAAGACACAAATTGGAATAAAAGAAAATGGTAAATGGCTTTGAGGCATAAAAATGACTATTAGTCATTCTCAAAATTTTTCGAGAAAATTATTTTTATTATTATTATTTTTTTTTTCTTCACTGTTCTCTTTCTGGAAATCATCGATGCTACAACTACAACTACAACGCTGCTACTACTACGAGTACAACTACCAGCATCGCCATCACCTCCACCACCACCAACAACAACAACAACACTGCTATTACCATCACCACCATCACCACCACCACTACTACTACGACCACTACTACCACCACCAACAACATCACCGCTCCTCTACCACCACCACCATCACCACCACCACCACCACTACTACTACTACTACTACTACTACTACTACTACTACTACTACCGCATTATTTACATGCTCGTAAACTTAATATTGCACTTCATGAACGACCATTTGTGATTAATCGTAACTTATTAGCAATTACGTGGTTATTTCCCTCTCGGTGATTCTATTATGTTAAATTAATAGTAATCTGATCATTTTAAACTTGAATGCCTGTTTTACTAACGATAGAACATTGGAGTGATCAATTATAACAAAATAAAGTATTGTCTTGTAAGTTAAAGCATTACCAATGTATCTTCACTTCCATTTATCGCCCGTTTAAAAATAAAGAAACGAAGAACGAAGATTTGTTCACCGTAACCAACCTCAAGTTCCTTTATAGACATGGAAATGGTATTACGTAATTTTCTTCCTGCATTCCTGCGTTCTATATAAAATGCACCTGTGATAATAATTTATGCTACAAAATATTCCCTAATAACTTCTGGAAACAGATGGGTTTCTTTTTCTGTTGTTGTTCCGATTTTAAAGAAAGTGATATGATTTTCGTTTATTTTTTAGGGGTAAGACAGTACTTTTTATTTATAAGATGCAAAGATAATTCTTTAGGAAATATATTCTTTTCTATTCTAGGCACAAGGGCCGAAATTTTAAGGAACGGAGCCAGTTGGTTAGATCGACCCCAGTATGCAACTGGGATGAAAGGCAAAGTCGACCTCGGCAGAATTTGAATTCAACGTAAAGACAGACGAATACTACTAAGCATTTT
>NW_021825989.1:0-14010 GCF_006345805.1 Octopus sinensis | reverse complement strand
TGTGTGTATGTCTGAAGTAGGTATGTATGTGTATGTATGTATGTGTGTGTGTGTGCAGGTATGTGTGTGTATGTGTGTGTGTGTGAGTAGGTGTGCGTGTATGTATGTGGGTAGGGATGCATGCGAGTGTGTGGGTATGTATGCATACATACGCACGCGCACATCCGAAGCAAGCCCACACGCACAAAGCGCGCTCACGCACACGACGCACAAGCAGTACAACGCAAGCCCAAATATATATATATATATATGTGTGTGTGTGTGTGTGTAAATATATATATATAATATATATGTGTGTGTGTGTGTGTGTGTGTGTGTATACGTATATATATATATATATATACCAAATGATAAGAAGAAGACACAGAAAATTCCTTAATACATCTTTAATGTTTAATTTATTTGTCTTCTTATCATTTGGATGATTTGCTTTCTGCCAAACCCACTTTACAGTGTAGCTGCCTTGAAACTTGGATTTTGTACTACAAAGAAATTCCGGCTTTGGCCTGGATACCGAGAGGTAGCCCAGTATACGGTTCGAGTACTTTTCTGAAAACACCCTAACTATATATCCTACCTGACCTATACATGTGTGTGTGTGTGTGTGTGTGTGTACATATATATATTAATATATACGCTTTATTTTACAATATAAAAAACGTGTTAAAACTTAGCTCCTTTTCGTTTCAAGTTGCTAAAACCATCGTCATTCCTCAGCCTCATCTGACAAATGATCCGTAATAGAAATAAAGATAATGTTTGTAAGGAAAACTCTTGAAACCTTTCTTTATTCCCTTTGAGTGATCTGGGAGAAAAATCTTTTAATATGTTGATAATAATAATTGTGATCACAGATAGGCGCAGGAGTGGGTGTGTGGTAAGTAGCTTGCTAACCAACCACATGGTTCCAGGTTCAGTCCCACTGTGTGGCATCTTGGGCAAGTCTCTTCTGCTATAGCCCCGGGCCGACCAATGCCTTGTGAGTGGATTTGGTAGACGGAAACTGAAAGAAGCCTGTCGTGTATATGTATATATATATAAGTGTGTGTGTATATGTTTGTGTGTCTGTGTTTGTCCCCCTAGTATTGCTTGACAACAGATGCTGGTGTGTTTACGTCCCCGTCAGTTAGCGGTTCGGCAAAAGAGACCGATAGAATAAGTACTGGGCTTACAAAGAATAAGTCCCGGGGTCGATTTGCTCGACTAAAGGCGGTGCTCCAGCATGGCCGCAGTCAAATGACTGAAAAGAGAAAAGAGAGAGAGAGATAGACACAGCTCTACCTCAACCCACCCACACACAAAGTTCAAAGAACTGCAGCTTTTACATTGGTATTTCTGAGCTTTTATAGATTAGCAAAAACCATTAATTTTCCATAAACGTTAAAGCATTTGGGTAGACGCAAAAGCATAATTTGATAATGACCAGTGCCGTAGCATTAACATTCATTTATCAATAAAATATAGTCTTGTATTTATTGCAAGATTTTAATGTGATATGTAATCATGGCATAGCAAAATAGTTCATAATATATCGTTAAATAACAAATTGCATATAGTATACTTGTTTTTGGACGTTCCAATTATTCTTTAATTCTTCGTTTCTCTTGCAAAACCACACATAATTCCAATCTATCAAAATTAGTCGTATTTTTCAAGATGCCAATTCAATTCTATCACTGATGATTGTTCATGTAGTATATGAAACTTACAGATTATAAAGTCTGGCGTAAGGAATTTCTATAGTATACAATAATAAGAAAGGGTAAAATTAATTAATGAATTAATAATTAATAATTTTACCAAGTAGTTCGGTATGTTAAAAGAACCATTATCGGTAAACTTATACAAACATTATATAATTATGAGCATAATTACAATTAGGCTTCAGTAAAATTTGCTTCAATACATACCGAAATTCCGGTCTGCGGTGAAGTAAATTTTGCTGAACTCTAATTATAATTATGCTCATAATTATAGAATTTTATAGAATTATGGAATTTTTGTAATATACGTACATATAGGCGCAGGAGTGGCTGTGTGGTAAGTAGCTTGCTAACCAACTACATGATTCCGGGTTCAGTCCCACTGCGTGGCATCTTGGGCAAGTGTCTTCTGCTATAGCCCCGGGCCGACCAATGCCTTGTGAGTGGATTTGGTAGACGGAAACTTAAAGAAGCCTGTCGTATATATATATATATATATATGTATGTGTGTGTTTGTGTGTCTGTGTTTGTGCCCCTAGCATTGCTTGACAACCGATGCTGGTGTGTTTGCGTCCCCGTCACTTGGCGGTTCGGCAAAAGAGACCGATAGAATAAGTACTGGGCTTGCAAAGAATGAGTCCCGGGGTCGATTTGCTCGACTAAAGGCGGTGCTCCAGCATGGCCATAGTCAAATGACTGAAACAAGTAAAAGAGTAAAGAGTATAGGTTATATGTTTTCTACTATATTTAGATCTTTTAACACACGCGCGCGCGCACACAACAAACACACACACATACACATTCTTTTATTCTTTTCTATTACTTGTTTCAGTCATTTCACAGCGGCCTTACTTGGAGCACCGCCTTTAATCGAACAAATCAACCCTAGGACTTATTTCTTGTAAGCCTAGTACTTATTCTATCGTTCACTTTTGCCGAACCGTTAATTTACGGGGACGTAAACACACAAAAATCGCTTGTCAAGCGATGTTGGGGACACGATCAGAGACACAAAAATATATACATACATACATACACACACACACACACACACACACACATATATATATATATATATAATAATAATAATAATAATAATAATAATAATAATAATAATAATTGTAATGCATGCGTATAATAAGGGATGTCCACTAAGTGGACATCCAATATGCTAGAAGAAGATCATCTGCGATCTAACCACAAAGAAAAGAATGTTCTCTAGAGAAATTCAGCAAACACCAGAACATAAGCGAGTAAGACAGATGAAAATATACAAAATACACAATTAATCGTAGACTGGTTTCGTCATTAACGACTTTATTTACGTAATCATCGTCCGTGGATTCTTCAGTATGATCGTTCCAATTCAATATAATTTATAGAACTATACACGAGTTGTCCTCATAAAATTAGATGTGTGTATAGTTCTACCGATAACATTGGGGTTATTTTCAAATGTCTAAGCTAAGTCGTCTTTCATAATAGCATAATCGTCTCGCGTCCACGCTGTTCTAGCATTCGTCCACTTTCTCTCTCACTACATCTATCGTTTAGTTTATATATATATATCTTCCCATTTTCCTAGCTCTCCTGTCTAACCACCTCTGTCCAGCCTGCCGCCATGATTGACCACTATCCCTAAAAGCGTTTTTTATTCTCACTCTCTTTATTTTCTCGTGTTCCTTTCTGTTGAAGAGCGTAGGCTCGAAACGTAAAAGACTTTCTCAACTTCCCGAGCATTAAACTAATACACCTGTTTGTTGTTTATACACCTCTCTTCATCTTTTGTTTTTCTGTAAATTCCAACTATATATATATAGATATGTGTGTGTGTGTGTGTGTGTGTCAGTGAGTTCGTACACACACGCACACAAATATATATATATATATATCTTCTTTTATTCTTTTGCTTGCTTCAGTCATTTGACTGCGGCCATTCTGGAGTACCACTTTGAAGTGTTTTTAGTCGGAGAAATCTATCCCCAAGACTCATTCATTGTAAGCCTTGGACTTATTTCATCGCTAAGCTTTTGGTAAAATTTGATGCAGATTCTCTGTTCAACTTTCTCAGTTCTGGTCAGTGCGACGATCACACGTTACACACTTTCATTCCAAGCACTGCTGTAAAGAGCGGAAGTGATCTGGAACGTTAAACTTTAGTGCGCATGCACATCAGCGTACAAAGTCAATCTGTACCAAACGGCTTCACTTTGCGTGCTTTAGCTTCGTTACCATGGCAACAGTCCGAGCAATATACGTTATTGTCAAAAGCGTATATTGTAAATAATATTTAATTATAGTTATTATTAAAAAGGAACCATGCGTGTCGCTCTTCTCCGTAATTTACAGCCTTCGGGATTTTTATAAATTTACACACACACACACACACACACACACACATACATATATGTATTTCCTTATTACCCACAGGGGGCTAAACGTAGAGGGGACAAACAAGGACAGACAAACGGATTAGGTCAATTACATCGACCCCAGTGCGTAACTGGTACTTAATTTATCGACCCCGAAAGGATGAAAGACAAAGTCGACCTCGGCGGAATTTGAACTCAGAACGTAACGGCCGACGAAATATCACTAAGCATTTCGCCCGGCGTGTTAACTATTCTGCCAGCTCGCCGCCTTTATATACATATATGCATACACACACACATATATAAATGGTATATATATATATATACGTTTATATGCATAGAGACGTACATGCATACAAGTTTATATCGGTGTGTACACATATATATTTATTTAAATAAGTACCTATGATCGATTCCATGCATGAATGTATGCTTCTATGCCAACGTAATTGCATACTGATTTACACGCACTTCCGTCTTGATACGCAATTGCACAGTTCTTCCTTAAGTGAATAAGTGCACAGCCAATAACACACACTCATGTATTTACATAGAAGTAGACACACATACTCAATCGAAGGTCAGCAAGTACATATTTAATACATGCTTATGGAGTTACGGCTGGAGAGCTGTGTTCTACTTAAACATTTTAGCACGAACTTCCTTACACATATACATGTGCACGCACGCGTATATATATTCTTAATATCTCGCACATGTGTATAATAGTGCGTGTGTTCACGTATCTTCTAAAGATTGAATCTATATATAAATGTATGCATCCATACAGGCGTATGGTTGCATGTTCTCAAGGATTTGCGTACGCTGTGTATCTCTTCTGCAGGTCAATAAGTACAAATTTCGGTGTGTGTGTATGCACATACATACATTCATATATATATATATATATATATATATATATATGTATGTATGTATGTATGGTGGTGTGTGTTTGAGTGTATATATCTATATATATGTATATATATATATATATATATATATATATATATTTATAATATATATATATATATATACACGCATACATACATTCAGATATATATACACACAGATAAATATATACATATACAAATACATATATATATATGCGTCTGTGTATCGATATCCATATATGTGTGTGTGTTTGTGTATGGTGTGTATATATATATGTATATAATATATATATATATATATATATACAATACATACATACATTCATATTATATATACAAAATATATATTTACATATCCATATATATGTGTGTATGTGTGTGTGTATGTGTATGTGTATGTGTCTGTCTTTGTGTGTGTGTGTGTGTGCGTGAGTGTGTGTTCATAGGTATGCATGTACATTTGTACGTGCAAGGTGTGTATACGTGCATATGGACCTGTGTGCCGTATGTGTGCCGTATGTCTGCGTTCCGAGATAAAAGCTCCTTTCTGGTGAACGTCGAGGTAACCCAATATAATTTCAATCATGTCTACTTATAATATTTGCCGAAATTTCTCCAGAGGAATCTTATTTCTTTAATCAGTAGCTCCCTTGATGATCGAAAAGAACCCGTGACCTTTTTCATGGAATACTTTTAGAATATTCTCAAGAAAAACTTCAAGTAAATTATTGTTGTTTCGAAAAGAATTTTTGGAAGAAATGGTCAGTTTTGTATCTTCCGTCCTCTTTCTTAAAAGTGTATTTGGCTCACCTTCTTCATAATAACGTCTCAGACGGCCTAATGATTTTCTGCGTCTTAGATTATACACTTCTTCTTCTTCTTCTTCTTCTTCTTCTTTCCTTCTTCTTCTTCTTTTTCTTCTTCTTCTTCTTCTTTTTCTTCTTCTTCTTCTTCTTCTTCTTCTTCTTCTTCTTTTTCTTTTCCTTCTTTCTCTTTTTCTTCTTTCTCCCTTTCTTCTTTTTCTTTTTCTTTTTCTTCTTTTTTTCTTCCTTTTCTTCTTCTGTTTTATGTTATATGCTTTCTTTTAGATAATATGTTACGGTGTGTAGAGGCGCAATGGCCCAGAGGTTAGGGGAGGTGAATTCACGATCGTGGGATTGCGGTTTCGATTCTCAGACCGGGCGTTGTGAGTTTTTATTGAGCGAAAACACCTAAAAGCATCACGAGGCTCCGGCAGGGGGTGGTAGCGAACCCTGCTTTATTCTTTCACCACAAATTTCACTCTTTCTTCTTGTTTCTGTTGTACTTGTATTTCAAAGGCCAAGCCTTGTCACGCTGAATCTCCCCGAGAAGTACGTTAAGGATACACGTGTCTGCGGAGTGCTCAGCCACTTGCACGTTAATTTCAAGAGCAGTCTGTTCCTTTGATCGGATCAACTGGAACCCTCGTCGTCGTAACCGATGGAATGCCACAATATTTCGGTGTGTTATTTTGTGCTATTTCATTTATATTTACGGGGTTGGCTGTGCTTTGATAATCTGTTATCTTAAGTTCGAACCTTGTCTTCGTCTTAAAACATGATTATTTTAGCCCCCAATTTTAATCGAGAATATTGTCGTTCCTTGGATAAAATTGTTGCTGCAAATCATGTATATAAAATAGAAATGTATTCTGTGACCATTTATACCTATTTCTTTATTACCCACAAAGGGCTAAACACAGAGGGAACAAACAAGGACAGACATAGGTATTAAGTCGATTACATCGACCCCAGTTCGTAACTGGTACTTAATTTATCGACCCCGAAAGGATGAAAGGCAAAGTCGACCTCGGCGGAATTTGAACTCACAACGTAACGCAGACGAAATACCTATTTCTTTATTACCCACAAGGGGCTAAACACAGATGGGACAAACAAGGACAGACATAGGTATTAAGTCGATTACATTTACCCCAGTGCGTAACTGGTACTTATTTAATCGACCCCAAAAGGATGAGAGGCAAAGTCGACCTCGGCGGAATTTGAACTCACAACGTAACGCAGACGAAATACCTATTTCTTTATTACCCACAAGGGGCTAAACAACAGGGGGACAAACAAGGACAGACATAGGTATTAAGTCGATTACATCGACCCCAGTTCGTAACTGGTACTTAATTTATCGACCCCGAAAGGATGAAAGGCAAAGTCGACCTCGGCGGAATTTGAACTCACAGCGTAACGCAGACGAAATACGGCTAAGCATTTCGCCCGGCGTGCTAACGTTTCTGCCAGCTCGCCGCCTTTATACCATTTCTGTTTTATTAACAGGACTGAAGGACCAACAGCTCACCATTCATATACATTGCCAGATATCCGTCGGATGCGGTTTACTAATTTGTGGCGATGTAAAGTCTTTCACGCGACATTTTTCAGTGCTATTTGTTATGCTTCCGATTAAAATCTCACAGCTCCCTCTTAACCTTGGAATGAACAGTGAAATTTTTATTTGATTCATTTATCCCTTTTTTTTATTTGAAGAAGATTGATTTGGTCGAACGCGTCATTAGTTTGTTAAGACAGAAAACCGAATCAACCTGATGCTGCTTCATCGGCTCGTTTACAAGTAGTGGAGGCGCAATGGCCCAGTGGCTAGGGCAGCGGACTCGCGGTCGTTGGATCGCGGTTTCGATTCCCAGACCGGGCGTTGTGAGTGTTTATTGAGCGAAAACACCTAAAAGCTCCACGAGGCTCCGGCAGGGGATGGTGGTGATCCCTGCTGTACTCTTTCACCACAACTTTCTCTCACTCTTACTTCCTGTTTCTGTTGTACCTGTATTTCAAAGGGCCGGCCTTGTCACTCTCTGTGTCACGCTGAATATCCCCGAGAACTACGTTAAGGGTACAGGTGTCTGTGGAGTGCTCAGCCACTTACACGTTAATTTCACGAGCAGGCTGTTCCGTTGATTCGGATCAACCGGAACCCTCGTCGTCGTAACCGACGGAGTGCTTCCATTACAAGTAGTATTCGAAAGTCGGCCGATACGAACATGGGTAATGGATTATATGAAGTAAATAGCTTATAAGGCGGCGAGCTGGCAGTCACGTTAGCGCGGTATTTCGTCTGTCATTACGTTCTGAGTTCAAATTCTGCCGAGGTCGACTTTGCCTTTCATTCTTTCGGGGTCGATTAAATAAGTACCAGTTACGCACTGGGGTCGATATTATCGACTTAATCCGTTTGTCTGTCCTTGTTTGTCCTCTCTGTGTTTAGCCCCTTGTGGGTAGTAAAGAAATAGGTATTTCGCCCGTTGCTAGGTTCTGATTCAAATACCACCGAGGTCGACTTTGCCTTTCATCCTTTCGGGGTTGATAAATTAAGTACCAGTTACGCACTGGGGTTTGATGTAATCGACTTAAACTGTTTGTCTCTCCTTGTTTGTCCCCTCTGTGTTTAGCCCCTTGTGGGCAATAAAGAAATATACATATGAAGTAAATAGTTTATTGCTTAATAAGTTTTCTCCAAGTTCATTTGTTATTTCATCTTTTGGTTTGATTGGTTGATGTCTAATCGTTGTTAGAGAATATAGTTGGTATTATTTGAGTAACGGACTATGTTAATCACCCTCTAGTTTCTCGATCTCTCGTTAACGAAACGTCCCAGATGTTATCATTGTCGTTGTTGTCAGTATTGTTGATAATTTTTGTTGTTGCATTACGATTTTTTTATCGCACTATGAGTTCATGATATTTGCTTTCGACTTTAATAATAATAATAATAATAATGAAATTATCGTATACAGTGCTCCGGTACACCACAACTTGTCAAAAGTGAGTATAAAGCATATGCAGTAATGTACAAATGTCTGGAAAGCGAACAGTGTATGAGTAAGATACATGCTTGCGTGTGTATGGAGGGGAGAAAATCAGGTGTAGTGTTGGCGAATCTCAGGAAGCATGGAAGTTTTGAAGGATGCAATGCTCCGACAACTAACAACTGATACTCATATAACTGATACTCATATTAACTGTTTGTGATCCCTGTTAGTGTCTTGCTGTTGACGTGACGACACTGCTGAGTGCGGCGCCCTATAGTTTCCTCATTTCAGCACATATATGGATTAAAAATGTTCTCAAATGTACAAAGTCTAAATTCATCTTATCGTTCAACTAGGTTTAACTGAATTTAAATAGCGATTGCTATCAGCTTCCCTTCGTATGTAGGAGAAGGAGAAATATTTATCCCCTAAAGAATAACAGATCAGCTATGAAACATTCCAGAACAGCTACACCAATGCCAGAAAGGGACGACACTGCATAGTGCCAAAGATCTCAGCAGTGCCATCACGCTTCAGGACCAGTTACTGCAACAGCCTGGGTTTCAAGGGCCCACAGCTTTTTGATATTCTCTCAAAGAGTCTGAGGAACTTGTACAAAGTAGATGTAGAGATTTTAAAATCAAAGCTGGACCTCTTCCTGTCGAGAGTCCCAGGTGAACCTACCTCACGGCAAGAGGTGCAAATGAAGGTAGCTATATCAAACTCCATTCTTCACCAAGTGCCACGTATTAGAGGAGGCTCTTAGTAATAACAGTGTAGCACAAAACGGCGGTGCATCAGCATGGCCGCAGCTTTGAGCTGAAACTAGATTAAAGAAAAAATCTCCTGTACTTTTGCATGTGCAGAAAGAATAACGACATTAATTAAGTTAATTTCCACAGCGTAATTATCATAGCTGTAGGCTGACTACATTAAGTTAGCCTTATACTTCCAATACACAGTTTTTGTGCATAAATTTTCTATCATTTATTTATGTTATATTTTGAGAAGTATAGTAGCTTTTAAAATGTTAAAAATATTTGCGAAAGCCTTAAACGTGATAAATAAGCAAATTACATTGCATCTCAAATTTTCAACTTCAAAAAATGTTTCCGAAAGCGTAATATTTTAATCAAATATTTGTGTCTGTCCCCGAAGCGCAACCGAAAAATTTCTGTTTGAAAAGTAAGGATGGGGCTGATTTTTGCTCGCCAGCTAATCTAAATTTCAAGTGCTATTTTTTGCAGAAATTTTAGAAGTTTGATAACTATTTCCATTGATATTCCATTTGTAGCATCAAAATAACAAAAAACAAAACAAAACAAAAAAACAAAAGCAACAACTAGAATTTGAAATTTTAATCAGCTGGGGGCGGAGAATTCCACCACCACTTCTGGTGTTAGAGCAAGATATTTCTCGATTCCCCTTCGAGGAATGACGTAAATAATAAACATTAGAAGAGGGTTTTTGAAGTCGAAAATTTAAGATATAAAAGTTATTTTTACAGTATTAAGACAGTATTATCCCTGTCTACTTGTCAGTCCCTCTATCTCCATCTCTCTCTCCCCTTTTACCTCTCTCTCTCTTTCCACACATGTACATATAAATATATAAACATACACAAACACGCATATATATATATATGAGAATAAGAAAACGGAGAAATTAATATATAGACATTAATTTATTAGAACATATTCAACTGAATATATTCTTATAAATTAATATCAATATATTAATTTCTCCATTTTCTTATTCTCATACAAAAATTGTAATGTACCCATATTCATCAATGCCAAACTAAAATCTTTAGTTTTTCACTGATACACCGGATAAAACTGGAGAACTTGGATGCCAACATCCCTTTAAGAGGATTGTATATCCTCGTTTTAATTTAATTATATATATATACACATTGTTGTTGTTGTTGGCACTCCGTCGGTTACGACGACGAGGGTTCCAGATGATCCGATCAACGGAACAGCCTGCTCGTGAAATTAACGTGCAACTGGCTGAGCACTCCAGAGACACTTGTACCCTTAACATAGTTCTCGGGAGAGATTCAGCGTGACACAGAGTGTGACAAGACTGGCCCTTTGAAATACAGGTACAACAGAAACAGGAAGAAGGAGTGAGAGAAAGTTGTGGTGAAAGAGTACAGCAGGGTTCACCACCACCCCATGCTGGAGTCTCGTGGAGCTTTAGGTGTTTTCGCTCATAAACACTCAAATCAAAACGCCCGGTCTGCGAATCGAAACCACGATCCTACTACGACGCGAGTCCGCTGCCCTGACCATATATAATTATATATATATATAATATATAATATATATATATATGTATATATATATATATATATATATATATATATATATATGTATATATATATGCATATATAATATATATATACATACATATATACAATATATATACATATATATATATATACATATATATATACATTATATATATCATATATATACATAAATACTAATATATATATATATATATACATATATATATATATATACATATATATATATACATATAATATATACATATATTATACATAATATATATATATATACTATATATATATCATACATATATATATATATTACATAACATATATATATATATATTACATATATCTATATATACTTATACATATATATATATATATATATATATATATATATAAATATATCATATATATATATATATATACATATATATATATATATTATATATATATCTATATATAATATATATATATATATATAATATATATATAATATACATCTATATCTATATATTAATGTATATATGTATATAACAAAACTAAAGCCGAATTAGTCTACCTGATTTACTTATAAACGTAGCAGTTATCTATAAATACAATTTCGTGGTAACAATTAAATGTAAAGTAATCAATTGCTGGTGAAACGATAAGGATAAATAGAACTGCGTCAACCAGTCGGTCTGTTTATGTCCACTGTTAGATTTGATAAACATGACAGACGTTTACGTTTATCCAATGTATCTAGTAAATTCATTTGATTTGCAAACGTAGTGATGATTAAAATCTGTACGTATATCTCACAGTATACTTTACTGTAAAAACTATAGGGTTGTTCGGAATGTTCGTGCCGTTTTATAGTATCTTACCTTTCGACTTATTTTAGAACATGGTTGAGTCCATAAAATAGGATTTGACTACACCTCCATTTAGAGTACAGTTTAAGCTATCTTTTCGTGGAAGAAGATTTATGTTCCTATAACCTGTGTCAATTCTGTAATCCTTTAAAATGGAAGATAAGAAAGTTCATTTTTGGCACTTGAAGCTTTGGGAACCAGACAAAAATTACTGCAGCTCGGCTGGGATCTGTTACCCCACCCTCCATATTCACCAGATATTGCTCCTTCAGATTTCCACTTATTCAGGTCTCTGCAGAATAGTCTTAATGGTAAAAATTTCAATTCCTTGGATGACGTACAAAGATACCTTGATGAATTCTTTGCCATGAAACCACCTCAATTCTGGGAAGAGGGTATTTTCAAGTTAAAGCAAAGATGGAGATGCATTGTGCAACAAAATGGTTCATATTTGGTTGATTAAAAATGTAATGGCAAGTATTTATTAACCTTTTTCTTTCCTTTAAAAATGGGCACGAACTTTCCAGACAACTCAATAAACGCTATTGATATGTCATTAATTCACATAATGTACAGAATACATTCCAGAAGTTTTGACACTTTTAAAAGAAAGACAGTTATTAATTTCAGGGCACAAATCTCTAATTTCCTTCAAAATAGAATCGTCTGACTACAATGCAGTTGTTATGGTGCTCCAACCATTTTGTGAAGGCTGCACAGAAGTCCTCCAAAGTAAAGGAGTTCCAAAGCCAAGCCACAGACTCTTTCAACTTCTTCTACGGCTTGGGAAACAGCCTAAATTCACAGGGAGCAAGGTCGGGACGATAGAGTGGGTGAGTGATAGTGTCGATGCTTATATCTGCTGTCGATTTGCCTATTTCTGGTTACCGGGATGGAATCGTGGATTGGTGCTGGTGTTCTGGATTCTTGCGACGAAATCTCTATCGCTTCCCGAGTTCCCTCAAAAGCCTTCACAAAGTACTCTTTGTTGACCGTCTGAAAAGAGGGAGCACGGTGAATGTATATGATGTCCTTGCAGCCCCAAAAGGATATAATGATGAAATTCCCGATGGACTTACTTTGCCTCTTCTGCTCGGCTCATACAAGTTACTTCATAAGAAGTCTGGAGCATTTCACACGTTTCTGTAGCGTTTTTGCCAGGTTCAACACAAAACGTTATTGTAAAACGAGCTTCCATACTGTCTCCCCGTCCCGAGTGCATTCTGCAAGCTGGTCGGCGGAGAAAGGCAGTGCTTAGTAGGGCTGTCACCGCCGTCTCCTTGAATCTGGAATGAGAAAAGGTGGCAGGTCAGCTTATTGGATGTTTTGTAATAATATACAAAAATTACGACAATCTAAAAAGTCTCGAAACTTCTGCAATACATACGTGTTTCTATATTATGTACATGTGTGTGTGTGTGTGTGTGTAAATATAAGTATTGTGTCACGTGTGTGCATTCAGTATATGTTTGTATATATATATATATATATATATTATATATATATATATATATATACATATATATATGCGAGTATATGTGTAAATGTATATATATATATAATATATCTATATATATATATATATATATATATATATATATGTATACTTTGTAATTATCCTTGCACACACAGTCTATAATGGATGCGTATCTACAAAATAGTTGTACGCGTGCATAGTTATTCAAATAACCGTGCAAATATATATATATATATATATATTATATATATATATATATACAAGTGTTATTATGCGAAGAAGAAAGACATGTATATAGAAAAACAGGCAACGTAAATCGAAACTGTAATCAATGAGAAGAAAAAAAAGTTGTTTTCGATGTTGCTGCTTCCCCAGGAACAAGCTGCATTTGGCCGCTTAAAAGATTACGAATCAAATATAATATGGCGTGGGTTTAGAGAGGAAGAGAGAGAGGGAGGGAGGGGTATAGGAGAAATTGTGACAAAACTGGGAAGCAGTGGTGCATGTCATTTCCTTTCGTTTGCTATTTGTTTTCTTCTGTATTGGCGAAGTTTTTCTTGACAATTGTTTTGCTGTCATATACTGCTGGATATTCTTTACTACAAAAAAAATA
>NW_021825988.1:0-13904 GCF_006345805.1 Octopus sinensis | reverse complement strand
CGTGTGTCTCCCATGATGCCTGTCTATGTTCTCGTTTCCAGGCGGACTTGATCAAATCTCTTCAGTTAATACATGTAGCCTCTTTTATCACTGATTCATTCATCACTGCTTACTGATAAATTACTAATTTGTGCTAAAGAATTACCATTTGTTGCATTTACAAAATGCATGGACCTGATTCGTTTATCACTGTTTATTCTGTTTGTTTTTTGAGCCATGCTACCGTGATAAACGAGGAAAAATGTGACAGAATTATGTCATCATTTTCATGCATTTGAATTGAAAAGAAAAAAAATTACGAAATATTATAATCTGGATATTAAAAAGTACGACTGCTTAGTGATGAATTATTAATTTGTGTTAATGAATTACCATTTGTTACATTTACAAAATGCATGGACCTGATTCGTTTATCACTGTTTATTCTGTTTGTTTTTGGAACCATACTACCGTGATAAACGAGGAAAAAATGGTGACAGAATTATGTCACCATTTGCATGCATTTGAATTGAAAAGAAAAAAAAATTACGACATATAATCTGAATATTAAAAAGTACGAAATAATTAATATACCGCCCTTAAAATAAATTGATTGTTATTGTAACCTTTGAGTAAATATTTTTCAAAATGTTAGGGAGCTATTTTGTGGAGGAAATTGTGGGCTTGTCTATATTTTAGCTCTCCTCTTTCTCTGTGAATACGTCCCTGCACCACATTTTTATCCCTCTCACACACATTCACACTCGCTAAAAGTTCACTTATATACGAGTTAGTAAAAGATCTAAATGGGTTTGGGTATTTACATTAGAAAACTATTATGTGGCCTGTTTGCGCTTGAAATTAGTATAAATGGGCTAACGAGAGCAGAATATCATGTAATGTTGTTCTAAGTACCGTGATTGTTTGGAAATGAAAGAAAAATGTGTGGACGAGTAGAATGAAATGATGCGCCGCAAAGAATGGTATTATCGATTAGGAGGATATTTTCTCTGTGAAAAATGTCTAAATATTTCATATATTTTACGTCGATACGAAGAGGTTCTTTCAGAATGTTTGTTGACGTGGTTGTTTTTTCCTAGGTAAGAGCGTTTCATAAGATTCTGCGGTACATAAATTGCGTAATTTTTCTTTTTTTTTTTTTTTCTGCTTTATTTCCCTTCTACAAATTAGCTTTCATAATGATGCTTGACTTGATATTAAATAATTCTTATTTATTTATTTATTTATGCTTGTATTTTAGGTCCCAGATGAATGCGGATATGGATGTGTCTTTCCTTCGTTTTTGGTTTCTAAATGCGTGATTACCTCGCTTGCAGTGACGTTTGTACAGGTTTGACATGGAACTCATATGTATAACTTGAGACACGATGGGCGTATCCATCATGTTGGCAAACTGTACTAATCAGATTGACCGTAGATTTGAGAATTACAAGAAGCAAGTAGCAGAAAAATTTGAAAGCGGTAAAATCTGAAACGAGGTTCTTAGTGAAGATCTTTATTGTGCTTGACGAAAAACTTGAAACCTTATATTTGGTCTTTTTCTTGTTTTAGTCATTAAACTGCAGCCATGCTGGAGCATCGCCTTGAAGAATTGTTTTTTAGTCGAATGAATCGACCTCATTACTTATTATTTTTAAACCTGGAACTTATTCTATCGGTCTCTTCCGCGCAACTACTAAAGTATGGGAACGAAAACACACCAACACAAGTTTTCGGACGGTGGTAGGAGACAAATATAAAGACATACAGACAGACACACATACATATATATATATATATATATATGATATATGTATATATAATATATAATATATATATACATATATATATATTTATCAAAAGAAAAACATGAAGCAAAGGATTTAGCGGTACATATGTTTCTGGCTTTTATTAGACAGTTTATATCAATGCATAATTGATGTAATATGTATGTCAATAGCCTTCTTCAGCCGCGCACAATTACTACTCCAAGGACATGTATTACATTATAAGTTTGGGAAAAAGACGATTTACGTTGGGGATGCAAATCCTCATAGTCGTGTACAACAGAGCGAGGCACCAAAACAAAAACAAAGCGTCCATCTCGTTTTTCACTCCATGTAGAATGAGAATATACATATATATACATACATGCATATATATATACACACATTTTGATATATTACACATTGCACCTTTATTCCTACCTTTGTTTTTATCTTGTGTCTTCGTCAAGACCCTCCACATTTTATTTTCCTACTCTCCCACAGCTTTACAGTCTTTTTACAATCTCCCGCACTGCAACCAAACTAAAAATTAAGGATGCATCTAAACACCCAGAACCTCTTGGCTGCATCTGAATTCTCCATCCGATGGAAACTATCCAGCTCAGCTAAGTGGTCTTTAATAGGATGAACCAGTTCTGTTTTTGCGCATGGTAGGAAATTCATATAAATACTCTTCGTGCAAGGAATGCTTGTGGAACGTAACTGTAACCAAAATATTGTTTGGATTTTTAACTGTCTTGTATTGATAACAATGTGTTACTTCATATATTGGTGATGCTAATGTGTGCGCGTGTATATATGCGCGCATGTATGCATGCATGTATACATATATACATACATACATGCATACATACACACACTTATTGAGCACTATACTTTTGTTCAAGGAAATTTAGCTGGTGCAATATACGTATACATGCATGCATGTGTGTGTACACACACACACACTTATTAAGGACTATACTTTTGTTTACAGAAAATTGGCCAATGCAATATATGTATATATATGCATACATGTATGTGGGTATGCATGCATGTATATATACATATATATAAGTATATATATATATATATACATATATATAATACATATAAGTATTATATATATATATATATATATATATAATATATATATATATATAATTGTGTATATTTGTGTATATATACGTATGTACATATATATATTCATAAGTAAATATATACATATATCTGTGTATATGCGTGTGTGTGTAGTTATGTATAGACACACGCAAATGCACATATATGGATGTACACAGTATAGAGCGGGCTTAGAAAATAGCGTTGGTTGAGGTAAGGCGAAATAATTGTGAAATAAAATTCTGCGTGTAGCCGTGTTAACATTGGTGTTTGAAGATGTTATAGCGGTGATCAGAACAAGGTTTATTGTTGCCGATGCTGTTACTATCGTTACTGTAACGGTGATATTGTTGTTGCTGCTGCTGTAGCATTGGTGATGTTTGCTGTGAACATACGATTGACGGTAATCGAAATATAATCACAAGGTGTTATTGGAATGACTCGTACGAGTCTGGAAAAGTCAATAAAATCAAACCAAAATATTATCTGTCTGTCTGTTTGTCTATCTTTTTATCTATCTGTTGTCCTGTCTGTCTGTCTGTCTGTCTGTCCGTCCGTCCGTCCGTCTGTCTGTCTGTCTACCTACATAGATAAAGAGTGACATAAATGTATGTAAGTGTGTTTATGTGTGTGTATATATGTATGTGTGTGTGTATATATATATATGTATATGTATATGTGTGTGCGCGCATGCGCGCGCGTATATACACAAACACACATATATTTCTTTACTACCCACAAGGGGCTAAACACAGAAGGGACAAACAAGGACAGACAAAGGGATTAAGTCGATTACATCGACCCCAGTGCGTAACTGATACTAAATTTATCGACCCCGAAAGGATGAAAGGCAAAGTCGACCTCGGCAGAATTTGAGCTCAGAACGTAACGACAGACGAAATACGGCTACGCATTTCGCATTTTCGCCCGGCGTGCTAACGTTTCTGCCAGCTCGCCGCCTGCAAACACACATAGACAGATAGACAGGCAGTCAGACACACAGGGACAGATAGATAGATAGATAGATAGATAGATAGATAGATAGATAGATAGAGATAGATAGATAGATAGATAGACAGACAGACAGGCAGACCGACAGACAGATAGATTAGACCCTACGCACGTTTCACCACTGCAGTTATTTGGAACTCAGAATTTTGAGCGTAATTGCAATGTATCATCGGTGAAACACTTAATTGCATTCTGTTTCAGGAATCAAATATCTCTGCAGGGAAACTGAAAGAAGGAATAATCTATCCTAATAATAAAGGAGGAAGCAGAACAGATGCTAAAAACTGTGGGTCTATATTATGTCTGACTTCACACATCTCCGAAATCATGGAACGAATAGTCCGAAGGAAACTAATTGCATTCCTTAAAGAGAATGGCATGCTTACTGATACCCAGCATGGTTTTCGACCAGGTAGATGCTGCTTGACACAGCTTTTGCAGCACTACAACTGGGTGCTAAAGCAGCTACCCAACAACTCCAATGTGAACGTGATATATCGCGACTTTGCAAAAGACTTTGATAAAGTCGACCATGGTATGATAGGTCACAAGCTGCGTAATCTTAAGTAGAGATTACAAACTTAAAATCTTCAAAGCCACAGTCGAACCAATTCTACTATATGGCTCAGAAACCTGGACGTTATCAAAGAAGCTTGAGAGGCGGTTGGATGGAACTTACGCTCGCCTCCTTATGAGAGCTCAAAATCTCTCGCGGAAGCGTTATCCAACCAAAGTACAAATATATGGGAAACTACAGCCTGTATCATCTCTTGTGAAAGGTAGACGAGTTCAGTTTGCTGGACATTGTTGAAGAGCTGAAAACGAGGTAATTTCTGCTCTTTTCCTCTGGAAGCCATTTACAGAGGGCGCACACTCTCCTACCCTGATGTAATCTCCAGGGATACAGGCATCTAGCAACAGGACCTCCGTAATGCTATGATGGACCGTGAAGTCTGGCGTAGCATAGTAAATTCCATTGTCTCGACCGCGGTCGAACAATGATGATGAATCTTGGCATAGCTCGACAACTCGGAGAATGGCTACATGACTTTCTAAAATATAGAGGTCAAGTAGTGGTGGTCTTTGACATTGTGTGTGTTATTCTGTTATGTATATGTGACTCTGTGTTTATCTGTGTGTTTGAATAAGTACGTTTGAATGAGTACGGGACCAACGGTGGCCAACGGAGTCATCTCCAAGGTAACACAAATAATGACTGGTGTCCCACATGACCCTATCGTGGGATCATTGCTAATCATAGTGACCCTCTCAGACATGCTATGCTGTTCAGATAGCCTACCTTGCTAACAACACCCATAACACAAAAGTCTCTCAGAGGATACACAACCCGAGATATATTGCGCACTCGCCCAAGGTGCCACGCAGTGCGACTGAACCCGGTACCATGTGGTTGGTAAGCAAGTTCGGCAAAAGAGAATGATAGAAACACACACACACACACACACACACACACACACACACACACACACTTATTGTATCGGCAAAAGCAACTGATTCAATAAGTTGCCCTAAAAAGACATGTACTGAGGTCGACTCGTTCGACTGAAAAATCTTCAAGACGGTGCCCCAGCATGGCCGCAGTCTAATGAATGAAACAAATAAAAGATAAAAGACAATATATATCTGAAATGAGAACCGGTGGCTTTTATGCTGTTTTCAATGGCATTATCAGCTTAAGAGATGGTGGAATGACTCCAGCTGCGAATGAAAAACACGTCATAAACAACCGTCTTGTTTATCGCATCAATCTGTTGGCTTCCTTGACAGTATCCACCAGTTCAGGTTTTTGTATAGAGCCAGACTTCTCCTCGTTTAATTGCTGCCCTTCGTCACACTCCAGTGGCACTTCACCCTTGAGAATTTCAGTGAAAGCATGTTGTTTCTCTTGACAGCAGCAAAAGCATTCGACCGTGTCTGGCAAGCGAAAGCAGCTCTAAGCTTAGCTGCCCTACCAACATCCCTCATCTTTTTCAGGGAAAGTTTCCTCTCGCACCTTCCTCGTCCCATCGCAACGTTCTCTCTCTTTCTTTCTCATCTATTTCTCTCTCTCTCTCCTACCCGCATTCCATCAATTACAAATCTACCTCAACACTCCATTTATAATCTCTTTCACTCATCATTTTGTACATTTATTATTTTTACATCCTTTTGCTTGTTTCGGTCATTAGACTGTGGCCATGGTGGGGCACTGCCCTAAGAAATATTTTTTGTGTATGCGTATGCGTACTTATTCTATCGACCGTTTGTGTCGAAGCGCTAGATTACGGAGACATGGAGCAACAGCCTGGGCGCATATCAGAAAAAAAAAAGAACTGGAATCAAAGCTAGAAAAGACGCTAACACCTGAATGTAAGCATAACTTGGAAAACTAATCCCACCAAGAAACAGCTGTAAGGAAATCTGCCTGTTTCCGCCATTATAAGAGAAAGGTGCTTGCACATTGAGTGACATTGAGTGCAGCTTGCACTCAACAAGAGCTGTAAAGCGACCTACTGCTATGGATGTCAAAGCATGACCGTACTCGAGCAGGTGGTCAGCACACAACGTATTTAGTGGATCAACTTACCAGAAACACTGGATGCCTTCTCGAGGACACCCTTCAAATAATAAAGGACCGAGATGGATGGTAGGTTAATAATGTCCAAGCGAGCTCGACCAGACAGTAATGATTAATATATATATAGGCGGCGAGCTGGCAGAAACGTTAGCACGCCGGGCGAAATGCGAAGCCGTATTTCGTCTGCCGTTACGTTCTGGGTTCAAATTCCGCCGAGGTCGACTTTGCCTTTCATCCTTTCGGGGTCGATAAATTAAGTACCAGTTACGCACTGGGGTCGATATAATCGACTTAATCCCTTTGTCTCTCCTTGTTTGTCCCCTCTGTGTTTAGCCCCTTGTGGGTAGTAAAGAAATATATATATACAGGATTCAGTATAGATATAGTTAGTATAGCATTTAATTTTTACATTTTATAGAGTGGTCGGGTATAAAATCTTTCGATGTTGATTGAGATGGTGGTTCTGTCTCTGAAATTACTTCAATATCCCCCCGAAGGACCTGAGAGACCTGCTTGGGGTGGATGCAGATGTCTTTAAAATAAAGCTAGACCTCTTCCTGTCAGGTGTCCCAGATGAACCAACTTCACGGCAGGAGGTGCAGATGAGGGCAGCTGCATCGAACTCTCTCATGCACCAAATGTCAATTGCTAAAAGGCATTCGTGAAGTAAAATCATATAGCAACACCGAATGGCGGTGCCCCAGCATGGACACAGCTCGTAAGCTGAAACTAGATGAAATGAATAAAAAAAAAATACATATAAGAGAGATGACCACTAAATAAATGTTCACTTAGTGGTCTAATTATAAAGATATATATATATATATATATATATATATATATATATATATATATATATATATATATAAACATATATATATATATATATATATATATATATATTATATATATATATATATATATATATTATATATATTAGATATACATACACGTATATGAATACATATAGTATATACATACATACATACGTACGTATGCGTGTGTGAATGTATATATGTATATATATATAATGTTCCAAAATGTAACTTCACGTGGACTGTTGGAGATTTCTTTCCTCCTTCTTCCTTTTCTTTTGGACTTTCCTATGTCTCCTACTTCCGAAGAACAGCTTCGCTTGAAACGCAAAACAACCACCTATTCTTTCCCTCTCTGAGCGTCTTATTAATATTTTGCATGTAAAACGTCCTCGCGTTGTTTTTTCTTGTCTTTTTTACCCACGTTTTTTTCATTAATTATACACACACACACACATACACACACACATACACACATACACACACACACACACACACGCGCGCGCGCGCACGCACGCACATGATTGTTAGACAGGACGGCAAACATTAAGGCAACGCAAATATCTCAAGGCCATTTACAATATTATTATAGGAAGAAATTCAAAATCATAATGCCGTTTCTGGGATATTCCCGAGTATGGGATATTCCGTCATCAGAGAGAGAGAAAGGAAAAAATATGGAAAATGAGAAAGGTATATATCAACAAGATGACAACATAGAGGAAGGGAGCAAAAGAATAAGGTATGGAAAGAGACAGGAAAAAGAAGCATAAAGGGTCATACTTCAACTTTCGGAAGTTATAGAAACCAATGCATGAGTCCATATATCATAATATATATATACTAGCAGTATCGCCCGGCGTTGCTCGGGTTTGTAAGGGAAATAACTATATAAGCATTTTTAGCGAGTTACTTCCCTTATAGATGCCAATTCGGCTTTCTTAGCCATTTCTGTTTTGGTGTCTTCAAGCCATGAAGTCGTCGTTGTTCTAAAAGAACGCTGGTCTCCTTGACAACGCTTTACGACGTTGATTTCCTTACATCCCTTCCCCACAGCTTCACGAGGGAGGGAAGAAGGGGGAGAGAAGCAAACAGGTGCAGGTGTAACCATGGACGCCAACTCCGCCGCCATCGACACACGAAAAATTATGCATTAAAATGGAATAAAAAATGATGTTAAATTATTTTTAAAATCGTAGACTCATCGTAGACGCGCGCTAATACTCAGACGGGCTCGATATGAATCACGACTATAAGATACCCGAATTTGGTTAAACTGCACCGCAAAATGTGGGAGTAGTTAGGAATCTAAATCGAAGGAGACAGACACTCACACAACTACAGTTTTATATATATAGATAAATGCACGCGCACGCGCCGACACGTACACACACACAAATGCTAACATACATACATACGACATACATAAGGTTAGGATAAACCTTCACGTCGCTTAGAAAGTCCAGGAGTTAAAATGGTGGAGAGAATGTATATAAATAAAACCTACAAGACAAATAAAGTGAAAGAACTCATGTTTATTCCTTTCGTTTACAGCTGTTTCGTAATTATGTGATATCGCAGCAGCATTCACACAATATACATACAAACACACACACACACACACTTATTCATATTGCTTCAAACCACATCTAGATTATGTAACTTAAACAATACCAGACTTTTTTCTTAAAACAGCAACCTATTTTCCACTCACGACCATCCTCTGCTAAATCCAAATCGTCTTTCCCATATCACTACAAATGCAAATCGACCTCGATTTGGCTGTTATTTCATGTGCATCACAGAAAAGGACCAGGTAGGGTTTCCACCTTGTTGACTTGAAGTGCATTAGTAATTACAAGAACGTTATTCGTCCAACGTAGCTTCGTTTTCTTCTCTCTATCATACTGGGTGATTACCTAACTGTTATATAGAGATGTCTGTGTATGTGTGTATTCCCGTCTATTCTCTTTTATCTGTTTCAGTCATTTAACTGCGACCATACTGGAGCACTGCCTTTTAGTCGAATAAATCCACCCAAGGACATTCTTTGTAAGACTAGTACTTATTCTATCGGTCTCTTTTGCCGAACCACTAAGTTACAGGTAAACACACCAACATCGGTTGTCAAGCGATAGACACACACACGGATAGACACACACACAAACACACTCACACAAACACACACACACTCACACACTCACACACTCACACAACACACACACATATAGACACACACACTCACACAAACACACACACATATATGTACATACTAATACACATGCCAATATATATAAAAACGTTCGTATTTTTCAATCATTTCACTGCGGTCATGCTGGTGCACCATCTTTAGCCGAAGAAATCGACCCAGGACTTATTCTTTGTAAACCTAGTACTTATTCTACTGGTCTCTTTTGCCGAACCGCTATGTTACGGGGGTTGTCAAGCGATGTTGGTGGTACACACACGACACACAAATATATACATATACTATATATATATATATATATATATAATATATATATATTATATATATACGACGGCTTCTTTCAGTTTCCATCTACCAAATCCATTCATAAGGCTTTGGTCGGCCCAAGGCTCTTGCAGAAGACACTTGCCCAATACCACGCAGTGGGACTGAACCCAGAAATATGCGGTTGGGAAGCAACCTTCTTACCACACAGCCAGGTCCCTTTACACATACGCACACACACACACACACACACACACACACACACACACACTACACACACACACACACACATATATATATATGTATGTAGGTATATACATGTATATATTTATGTAGGTATATATATGTATATACATATATATATTGTTAGACTTGGGGGTGGTGATATTTGTCAATTAAACACACGCACTGTTAGTGAGTGTGTTTAATTGGCTAAATATCACCATCTCCAGGTATGACAATATGAGATTCAACGCAGTATATCACACCAAGGAGCTTTCAAAACAAATTCCTAACTGTTTTTATTATAACAGAAACTTAACACAAAACGTGTGTATGTGTGTGTGTATTATATGAATATATACACACGCACACAAACATATGTGAATATGTATGTACGTAATCATATATGTACAACATTACATATAGAAACATTCAAATACACACACACACACACACACGTGTGTGTGTGTATATTAATATTCATACTCTGATATATATATATATATATATATATATATATATATACATATGCATATATATACACACACACACACACACATATATGTATATATATATACATATATATGCATATATACATATATATACATATATATACATATATATGCATATATACATAGATCTACATATAAATACTAACATATATATATACAAAAAATATATCTACATATATATACATATACATATATATAGTAGATATATATATCTATACATATATATGCATATATACATATATATACATATAAATACATATACATATATATATACAAAAAAATAATCTACATATATATACATATACATATATATATAGATATATATATATACATATATATATACACACATACATATATACGCGAGTGCATGTGAATATATATATATCTATAATGTATATATATATATATATGCTATATTTTATTTATATTATATTATGTATATATGTAATATATATATAATGTATGTATATATATATATATATATATATATATATATATATATATATATATTATATATAAATGCATACATATATACGTGCGTGTGTGTGTGTGGAATATGTTCCAATGCAGTTGAGTGAGACTTGCAATCCGCCTGTTGACTTATTCAACTAAAGAAGCTGAAGAAGACGAGCGTTGAAAACTCCCCGTGTCTTCCTGAGTTTTGCAATAAATTCGTATAATTGAGTCTACATACGCCACACCATCTTTACCTCCAGCTTCACATGAATATATGCTTTATTGTTGTTCTTAAAGAAGCTTTGAAATGGCAATAACCTGAGTTTACATTTAATAATATATTACAGAATTATTATATATATGTATCTTTTATATAGAATGTGCATAGATATATGCATATATACATGTGTGTGTGTGTGTGTGTTTGTGTGTGTATACATAGACACACACATACTTATTCATATTCATACACGTAGACACATACTCACACACTCATATTTGTATATGTAAATGTATTTTTATGTATGTATGCATAAATATATATATATATATATATATATATATATAGATAGATATATAGATATATATCCCAGGTTTATAATTACTCCATCAATCTATGCATATATATATATATATATATGCATATATGTGCATAAGGATACATACATGTGTATATATATAAATATATATGCATATATTATATATATATACATATATGTATACATACATATATATATATACATACATATATACATTATATATATATATTTACACATATACATATTTATATACATACATTATATATATATTTACATATATACATAACATAATATAAATAAAATATAGCATAAAATATAGCATATGCTATATTTTATACATATCTATACATATACATATGTATATATATATATATTTATATAAATATAACCTTTTTATAGTTTTACTTATAGGTATAAAATCTGTTGGGAATATGAATTTTGGCTAAGCTGGCGAAAGCACTGGTCTAGTCTAATCTGGTCTTTTAGACGTTCTAGCCATGGCCACACACACACACACACGCACACTCTCTCTCTCTTTCTCTCCCACACTCACACATATATATGGGACTAACACAACTATGCTATGGAGAGCTTCTGTTTTTAAAAAAATTCAAGGTAGGATTTGGGTGGAAATTTAGCTGTTACTTCTAACATTTTTAGCAACCTATAAGAAATCTCACTTATTGTCTATTTATACCAGCACTATGGAGAAACATGTTGACAATTTTATAAAAAAGATAACAGTTGAAAGATGGGCCTTTTTTCTCGCGGAGTATATAAATAACGGCAATAGTGTCAGCAGTTGTTTGGAGGTGATTTCACTAATATAGGTCGTCTGCATGTCTTTGCTTAATATAGAGACTATCGTTGGGGGTTCTTTGAAAATAGTTCCCCCATAAGCTTATCTACGTACCTAGCATGCTTTTGCGGAGTGATTTGGGATACGCTGTGCTTAAATATACCCATCTAACACGACGTTGACCTTCCGGGTTCCAAGTAGGGGGCTAATTTGAAGTGTGTGAGACAGGACAAGTAGTGTGTGTGTGCACACACACACATACACACGTGTTTATGAATATTCACACACATAGAAACATACAGACATGTTTAACGAATTCACACACACACACACATATATATATATATGTATGCTTGTGTGTTTGTATATGCATTGAATAATATATAAAATATATTCTGTGGACGTACTGATGCGTATATATTTGAGTGCGCATGGCTATATTTCTGCTTGTTCCTGGTGTACGCGTCTGTTCTCCTTAACATAGATAGATATTCTCATACACTTATATTCAAACACGCACACACACACAAAAATAGAAAGATAGAAAGAGAAAGTTAGGCAGATATATACACACGCAATCAACCAGCAACGCACATACGTACATATAAAATGTGTGCATGCGTTTGAGGTAGAGTGTGTGTGTGAGTGTGAGAGAGACACACACACACAGAATGTGCATGTTGTGTGTGTGAGAGACAGAAAGAGAAAGAGAGAGAGAAGGAGAAACAGCGAGTCTTTATGTATGTGTGTGTGTGTGCATATTTTTTTATAAGGAAAAGGCTGACAGTAACTTCGAAGTTGTTGCTCAGTTGTTGCTTCGTCAAGCTCTGTGTCGTCAATATCTGAATGTATGTATGTATGTATGTATGCATATGTGTGTGAGTGTATGTATATATTAACGTATTGTGTTGTCATAGAAATTCGATCGTTTTCTACCATTTATTTTAACTCATTTTCTATCAACAATTTTCACAAATCAGTCAATAATATATTTCCCTTCATCATTCATAACTTCTTTCTAACGTTCCACTGTCTTAGCAGGAAATCGCCGTGTCTTGTCTACACGACTTTGGAAAGAAACGAACGAATTTACATGACAACTCAATATATAACGTGTGTGTGTATTCTCACAAACACAATCACGCCTACCCGCCACAATAATATCATTAATAAGCAGACGACCATTTTTGTACAGACAGACGATAGACACACAGATAGAAAGACTGACAAACTAAATGATGGATGGACTCAGAAAATTTATAAACGAACGAAAGAGACAGAATAGAGATAGAGAGAGAGGGAGAGAAAGAATCAGAGAGTTACAGCCGACATTTTACTAGCTAAACTCCACACGCTATGAACGATGTTATCAGCTTCCTAGGAAGGCAAAAACCTAGGTTAGGTATTTCTGACACCCTCAACGGTTCCTATAGTAGGCCACGCTAGCCGTGGCAGCAGTCACTTGTTATAGAAGGGACAGCGATATAGGTCATTCTCTTTTCGCTCAATATTTTTCAACGAGACCCGCTGACATATTTCCGCGACTAGCCATAAATACAACAAACTCACTGTCCAGGTTTTGCTACGTGTGTGTGTGTGTGTATATATATTAACGATTATCTTTTATTTCAGGCC
>NW_021825987.1:0-5000 GCF_006345805.1 Octopus sinensis | reverse complement strand
TATGTAGTTGTATGTGTATGTAGTTGTATGTAGTTGTATATGTAGTGTATGCGTGTGTGTGAGGAATGACACCCACACACTCACGCACGCACACATGTACATCAATGCTTCGAGTGATATGTTAAAATATTGAGTTTTCTCGAATTTTGTCTTAATTGGTGGTAAATTGAAAGAAATTTTTTATGGCATCACCCACTGAAGTACTCTAATTCAAGAAATTGTGTATTTATTTGTTTCTGTTTGCTGTGTTTTTTTATTTTTTGAGTAGTGGTTTAAATACTTTCACTTTAGTCTTCCTCAAATCACTCTGTCGCTATTTACTTTCATTTTTATTCGTCGCACACTGTGTGTGTGCGTTTGCGTGTGGTGTAAACCAGACTAAGAAAAGCATTTGACACACACACCAGAATGTGAGTTTTCTGTAAATTTTGCTTAATGGAGTTTTAAATTTAAAAAACTGGACCTGGCATGACGCGATGCATTGTACTCTTAAAAATGCTAGGTAAATTGTAATTGAAGAAATGCTATATTGTAGATTTGTATAACTCCCAAAGGGAGGCAGATAAAATCTGCCTTTTATAATAAGAGATTTCAAACAAGGACAGAGTTTCACAATTAAAACTAGTTTCACCTGTGCCTCTGAGAACCTAATTTATGCAATAACCTGCTCGGGTTGCAGTCATCAGTACATTGGACAAACGAGTTTAATTTGAGGAAGAGAATTACTCTGCATAAGGAGCAAATCCGTTTCCGCAATACAGACAAATCCCTCTTTGTGAACACATAGAAAAATGTGCAGGTAACATCAACCAAATTTTACAGTCTTCCCTTTCTAACCAGTGCAAAGACACAATCTCTCAACTAGAACGCTTAAATAAAGAAACTTTTTTCATTGAAAAATACAAAACGCGTCTGAGTAAGCACGCATAACCAATTTTTATGTTTTTACATATTACAACACTGTACATAAATCCCCTACTAAACAAGGCCCTCTTTTTTAAACCTGTCTCCTTTCTGTACACATATTTTTTCCCCACCCAAAACCTAAACAGTTATCTCCCCTACACACAACAATGACAATAATAACAACCAATTATCTCCCTTTACTTGTCAACTTGTAAAATCATTCACTCGTGAATCACATTATAAACAACATGGACCCATTTTCTTCTTAAGAAAAATATATTTTCATATAAATTAAACATTGTATCATGAATAGCGATTGCGAAACCGGTCGATACATTAAAATTATACTATAACCATGTAAGTGGTGCGTAGTTTCCATTTTTATTTTCTTATATATACATTACAATGCACCACGTGAGGACAACCGAAATTCCTCTTTTCTGATACTACTACACTACTACTATATATATATATATATATATATATTATATATATATATATATATATATATATATATATATATATATATATATATATATATATACAGAACTGAGACATTTGAAAGTAACCCCAATGTTATCTGTAGAACTGTACACACGTCTAATTTTATGAGGACAGCTCGTATATAGTTCGACATATGATATTGAATTAGAACGGTTGTACTGAAGAGCCACAGTAAGTAAAATAGTTATTGGCGAAACCGGTCTACGATTAATTCTTTATTTTGTATATTTTCATGTGTCTTACCCGCTTTTGTTCTGGTGTTTCCTGAATTTATCTAGAGAACATTCTTTTTTTTGGTGGTTAGATCGTAGATGATCTTCTAGCATATTGGATGTCCACTTAGTAGTCATCCCTTCTTATACGTATATATATATATATATATATATATATATATATATATATATATATATATATATATATAGGGAGAGTTTACGAAAAAAACAAAAGACAAAGACAGGTGAGGCACAGGAGCGGCTGAGTGGTAAGAAGCTAGCTTCTCAACCACATGGTTCCGGGTTCGGTCTCACTGCGTTGCACCTTGGGCAAGTGTCTTTTACTATAGCCTCGTACTGACGAAAGCCTTGTGAGTTGACTTGGTGGACGGAAACTGAAAGAAGCCCGTCGAATATATGTACATATAAGTGTTTGTATGTGTGTGTGTCTGTGCTTGTCGCCCCACCATCGCTTGACAACCGATGTCGGTGTAACTCCGTCCCTGTAACTTAACATTTTAGCAAAAGGAACCGATAGAATAAGTACTAGACTTACAAAGAATAAGTCCTGGGGTCGATTTTTTCGGCTAAAGACGATGCTCAAGGATAGCCGCAATCAAATGACTGAAACCAAAAACCAAAAGTAAAGGAGTAAAAAAATAAAAGTATATATATATATATATAAATATAAATACAAAATGGGACAAGAACGCAAAACCTTCAAATAGACGATTCAAAAAACACGGACGGGTCTTTCGCAGACTCTAATCTTCAGTCAAGAACCAGATCCTCCTCGCAATTTCGGCTGATTAATCTTGAGATTGCTCCAATCTGGCCAACCCCAAGGAAAAACTATATATATATTACTTATATATAAATATATTACTTGGATATATTTCGAGCAAAGATTGGTCCAGGTCATGTCTAACTTAATAACACCACCTGATAGGATTAGCTAAATCCTTTTAAAGTCAGCTTTATTGGTATTATGGCCCATTCTAGTAGGGAGTTGTTGTTGAGTGAGTTGTATCCAGGTTATAGGTGGCCTAACTAGTATCTCTTGAAGAAATTTGTTCAGATTCCGTTTAAAGGTGACGGGATCTCTTTCTTTGATTTTTTCTAGGACATTGTTAAATAGAGCAGAGCCTGTTGAGGGAAAGAAATTGTGTCTATCGAAAGAACGAAGAGTGGAATGAACGAAGTGTGAAGGGGCTGATAGAAAGAAGGAAAGAATGAAAGAATAGAAGAATAAAGTCGTACAAAATTTATATATATATATATACATATTAGAAGAAATGAGGTACTCAGAAATTCGGATGGTTTTATATTTACAGATATTTATTTATATATTACATGTTTTTATACATCATATAACTAAGATCAATTATTAGCGCTTTCTCCCATTCTAGTGGGGTTTTCAAATCGAACTAAGTTCCTGTACATCATCTCCAAACCTTCCTATATATATATATAACGGGAAGCTTTATGAAAATAAACAAAAGACGAAGGTAGGTGGAATACAAACAAACAATTGTATTAGTATGGCGCTCAGGAATATAAATAAAACAAGTCTTTTACGTTTCGAGCCTACGCCCTTCAACAGAAAGATACACAGAAAAGAAACACGGAGAGAAAATTACATATAAGAGACCAAAGTGTACGTACGTCGCTATATTTTTTCATATATAAAAAATACAAAAATGGGACAAGAACGCAAAACATCCAGACAGTTAGGTGATACAAAAAAAGAGTTATTCTATATATATATATATATTATATATATATATATATATATATATATGTGTGTGTGTGTGTGGTGTGTGTGGTGTTTATGCACATACATCGTATATAGGAACGCCGGAGCATACACACAGACACAGACACAGACACGGGGACACACTGACACACATATACACACATATGTCCGTGTATATATAGATACAAATTATACGTTTATGGACGGAAATAATAAAACTGTAATATTTAGTGGTGTCAGAAATATTTATTAGTCTCAAGTTTGATCATAATAACGTTCATCTGCGTCATTATCACCACCACCACCACCACCACCACCACCACTACCACCACCACCACCACCACCACCAACACAACCACCACACCCACAACCACGACCACCAGCACCGCTACCACCACGAACACCCACCAAGACAATCGCCACCATCATCACTGCACACCACCACCATCACCACAACCACCATCACCAACACCATCGCAACCACTAACACAATAACCACCACCACCACCAAAACTACCACCACCACCACCACCACAACCACCACACCCACAACCACGACCACCACCACGACCGCGACTACGAGTACCACGACGACCACCACCACCACGACCACTACCACTACTAAGACAACCGCCACAACCACCACAACCACCACCAGCACCGCTACCACCACGAACACCCACCAAGACAATCGCCACCATCATCATTGCACACCACCACAACCACCACCACAACCACCACCACCGCACACCACCACCATCCCCACAACCACCATCACCAACACCACAACAACCACCAACACAATAACCACCACCAAAACTACCACCACTACAATCACTACCACCATCGCCATGACCACGACCACGACCAACACCCACCATGACCACCATCATCACCTCTACCACCACCACTACCACCACCACCACCACCACCACCAGAACCACCACCACCATGACATGAATATTGGTCGAAATAAGCTTTTTTCACTCTATCTACACTGATAATCTCTTTTTTACCATTCATCTCCAAAGTCATAGTTTTGTCTCTAACTGACAATACTTTAAAAGGTCCAGTGTATTTATATTTCAGTGAATTATCAGCAGCATCATTACGTACAAATACATGTGTCCAAGAATTTGTATCAGAAGGAACAAAACTTTTAACATTTTGCAATTTTCTTGTAAAAGAAGGAATAACAGTAAGAAAATCTCCTAGACGAGTTACATTAATCCTTAACATCTCCATTAAAAGAATTGGTTTCTTCGAACATTTGACCAGGTAGAGTTATGTTGTTCCGTACAAGAGTTCAGCAGGAGAATATTGTAAATTTTCTTTAACAGCACTTCTAATTCCTAACCATACCACTGGTAAGGCTTTTCTAACCACTGTTAGAATCAGAATAAGTTCTTAATGAAGATTCAACTCTCTTTACTCTCTTCTACTCTTTTAGTTGTTTCAGTCATTTGACTGAGGCCTGCTGGAGCACCGCCTTTAGTCGAGCCAAATCGACCCGGGGACTTATTCTTTGTAAGCCCAGTATTATTCTATCGGTCTCTTTTTGCCGAACTGCTAAGTGACGGGGACGTAAAACACCCAGCATCGGTTGTCAAGCAATGCTCAGG
>NW_021825986.1:0-10000 GCF_006345805.1 Octopus sinensis | reverse complement strand
TATAATATATATATATATAATTATATATACATATATATATATACATATATATACACACACACACACATATATATGTATATATATATATATGTATGTATGTACTAAATATATACTATACATGTATTATGTATCTGTCTGTCTGCTTCTCCCTCTCTCTCTCTACCCTCTCCACTCTCTCTCTCTGCTCACTTTCTCTCGCTAAGATATATATATATATATATATATATATATATATATATATATATATATATATATATATAAAACAGGGTTAAAAAATATGTATATACATATATATAATTTTGTCTTCCTTCATACTTCGCTGTCATATATGTAACTAGAACAATTGCTTGGACAATTGATACAAATAGAAAATAGAAAAGAAGTAAAAAAACAAACAAAATAAATAAAACGTATATTTATACAAATACATGAATTACAATGTTTACTGTAAATTTGCTGTGCATTTCTTTAATCTCTTGACAATTAATTAAACAAAGGCACACGCAAATTTAATATATTTCCCAACACAATTCTAATGATTTTTTTTTCTTGGCTTGTTTTTGTTTTTGAAAATTACATCTCTCTTCTAAGTATAGCGTTTTGCATTCATTGTCTTCTCCATTATTGCCATCGTCTGTTGATTTTAATTAGAATTACACGGTAGAAGAACAACTGATATTATTATTATTGTTTGTATATTTTCTTATTATTAGTTTTGTATTTACAGTTGTCGTTATCGCCGACTAGAAGATACATAATGAAATATTCTCTTCAGCTGTGCTGGCAATCCCGAATTAAATATTTTTCCCTATTGATATAATTGAGTATTTGTGTAGTCTTCATTATTCAAAGTATTCTTCTAGCTGTTTTTACTGTTTTTACGGTTGTTATTGTTGATTAGACCTCGGCCAGCTCCGATCCATTAGTTCTACATTATAAATATATCGTAGCTATGAACACCCCGCCCAACCATATATTATATAATATATATATATATTATATATATATATATATATATATATATATATATATATATATATATATATATATTATATATATGTATGTATGTATGTATATATATATATATTATATTATATATATATATATGTATATGTATATGTGTATATATATATATTATATATATATAATATATATAGTATATGTATATGTATATATATGTGTATATATATTATATATCATTATATATATAAGTATATATGTATATATGTATATATGTATCTATATATATTATATATATATAATATATATATATAAAATTATATATATTATATATATAATATATATATATTATATATGTATGCATATATATTATATATATATATATATATATATATATATATATATATTTATATTATATATATATATATATACACAGGGTTGGCCAAACTTCACCGTATAGTAAATCAAACCATTAATTCCAAGATTTATGTTATGTTTAACAAATGAATGAATTTAATAAAAGCAACTAAATATGAAACATCATGAAATTTGTTCAAACTGAAATTCTTCTTCAGCGACACATTTTTCAATTCAAGTCAATACAGAATTACTGAGAGTATTTATGGAATTTTTATTTACTGTCGGTTGACATTTGGCTATATATATATTGGGTTGTCCTGGAATTTTGTGCCGACTTATAGTAGCTTACGTTTCGACTTATTTTAGAACATGGTTCAGTCCATAAAATAGGATTTGACTACACCTCCATTTAGAGCAGAGGTTAAGCTATCGTTTCGTAGAAGAAGGTTTATGTTTCTATAACCTGTGCTAATTCTGTAACCATTTAAAATAGAAGATAAGAAAGTTCATTTTCGGCACTTGATGCTTTGGGAACCAGACAAAAATTGCTGAAGCTCGACTGGGATGTGTTACCCCACCCTCCATATTCACCAGATATTGCTCCTTCGGATTTCTGCTTATTCATGTCTCTGCAGAATAATATTAATGGTAAAAATCAGTAAACAAAAATACACTGATAAAAGAAGCATCAGACTTCAAAAATAGTGTTCCGATTTATTCGACGTAAACGCTTCAAAGGTGGTGCTCTAGCAAGGCCGCAGTCTAACGACTGAAACAACTGAAAAATAAAAGATAGTTTTATCTAGAATTGCACTATTCAATATGTTGAAGTTGGAAGTTATAACTTGAGGAAGACTTTGACTGCTACTTTTAAACAGTTGTATGACTTCCTAATGATATTCTATAAGGCGTTGTTATCCTTTTCTACTCTAGGCACAAGGCCCGAATATTTTGGAGTGGGGGCAGTCGATTATATTGACCCCAGTGCGTAGCTGGTACTTATTTAATCGTCCTCGAAAGGAGGAAAAGCAAAGTCGACCTCGGTGGAATTTTAACTCACAATGTAACAGCAGACGAAATACCGCTAAGCATTTCGCCCGGCGTGCTAACATTTCTTATTTCTTTATTGCCCACAAAGTTGGTAAGCAAGCTATTTACCACGCAGCCACTCCTGCGCCTTAGTAAAATACATGTTTATTAAACTTTTACAAGGAAAAATTGACAGTGAGTTCGCAGTTCCGCCTTCGTCAAATACGCTCACTCACATGGGTATGTACGCATACATACTTTGGTATGTATTAGTATATATATATATATAAATATATATATATATATATATATGTGTGTGTGTGTGTGTGTGTGTGTGTTTGCTTGTGTATGTGTGTGTGTGAGGGAGTGAGTGTGTGTATGCATATAAATTCACCTTACTGTCTTTCTTTCTTCATACTTTCACTTTCCCTTTTCTTTCTTTTTCCCCTTATACTTTTCTTACTCCGGTGTCTCACAGGTTAACACTGTAAACCCTTTAAGCATCAATCACTAAGGTCCAGCTCTCATTGTTTTCATTTTCATTCCCAATTATCCGAGATCGATTCCATTAATATTCCCGCCACCGTCAAACACACCAAACGCCACTCATTACCCCATCCACCCAAACACAAATCCTACGGACAGCACCGCCACCTACCCGACCTATATTTTAAACCCTATTTCCGCTACCATCGACTACCAAAATGAACCGTAAACATTATTCTATCTTAATTCGATCCATACACCCACCCTCTTGTTCCAGTCTGTCTTCTCCATAATCACATCACATCTCTCAACATTCTTCTGCTACGCACATATATGCATTGATGCACGCGCGCACACACATACGCTCACAAACATACACACACACACACACATACATATATATATATATACACACATTTACGCACTCAGACACATTGACAAATATTCACACATATTTACACACGCACACGCAAAGAACAGACGAGCGCATATTCGTATAATCCTTTCTTTATTTGCTACATACACACACACACATTCACACGCAAACATAAACACAAACACAGAGACACGCAAGTACACGCACAGACATGCACACACACACACACGCAAGCATAAACACAAACACAGACACACGCACGTACACGCACAGACATACACACACACACAGAGTCACACACACAAACATATAGACAAAGATACAAAAACATACACATACTGTCAACTGTTTAACTTAAATAGTCTTTACCACACTCACACAGTCGAACATACATACACACACACACACGCGAGCGCATTTTCCTTACTAGCACCTACCACAACCTTCCTAACACACAATCATCACGCTGACCACCACCATACAAACCCCACCCCACCCCCACCGTCACCACCGCCGCCGCCACCACCACCATCACAACACAACCAGGCGACTTCGACCGTCGTCAACACCGCACCACCCATTCGTTCTATTTTTCTCGGACATTTTACTTCACTCCACTCCCAGTTTTCATAACCACACAAAAGTGACCCTTACAAATGAATAGCGGTCATTTTATTTTTTTCCCCCAAAGTTCATCAGCCTAGCAAGCAATATTATAAACGGACATTTGCTAGCAGCCAGCGGTCAGTCAGTTAGTCGCTTGATTCTGTGCGAATTATAATCCTGCCGCCTTCCTCACCCCTGCATCCAACGGCCGTATCTTGCTCAAGTTATTTTAACATTAGTGTGTATCGCCTGTGGATGACCAGGGAATTTTCCTTGTTAGGGGTCAGAGGTTAAAAGGAATTGGGTAATCTGACTAAATATATCTCTCACGTGCCATCTCCCTCTTTTTATCTATTTTGCTCTTCCTTTTCTCTTACTGGTCTTCTTCATATCTCTCTCTCGCTCTCTCTCTCTCTTCTCTCTCTCTCTCTCTCTCTCTATATATATATATATATATATATATATATATATATACATATACATATACATATATATATATTATATATATATATATAATATACATTACATATATATATATATACATTATACATATATATATATAATATACATAATATATATACATACATATACATATACATATACATATACATATATTATATATATATATATATATATAAACACACACATATATGAGTGTGTGTGTCTTTCTCTATCTCCCTCTCGCTCTCCTCCTCTCTCCCCTCGTACTCGCACTCTATCCTCTGTTCCTCCTTCTTTTTCTTTTATTCTGCCTCTCTCTCTCTCTCTCTCGTTATCTCTCTCTCGTTCTCTCTTTCACTGTGTTTCTCTTTCGTTCTCTTTGTTTATTATCAAGCTCTCTTGTCTACACGTGCCTACCTTCCACCTTTAATACGTAGCGATAATGGCATCTGTCAATACGACTGTGGCGCCACCAGCAAGTGCTTCTACATCCGGTTTGTGTAATTACTTTGCTCAATGCGATAACAAAGCAGATGAAATTAGCAATGCATCAATCTTTTTCTGTCAACCGGATAACAAAATGACCCATTGTACCGATTGTAATAATATTAGAACCTACGGCAGTCTTAATGATGCTAGAGAAGTAACATTGAATACAGGCAGGCTCTTTCGCTCTGGTTTTCGTTTCGTTCGGCGGAAGAGGAAAGTTACTTTTCGTTTCACCCCTTGGATATGGTGTCAGTCTTAAGCTGGTAAAGAAAATATTCCTTCAAGATCTATCGGTTATTTCTGTGGTGCGTAGAATTAAGAGCTTTCCTTAGCGTACTCTCCCATAATATTAATCGGATGTGAGTTAAAACTTCCCATGGATAAAACAAGAGCCTGTCGCTTCTAACATTACTTGAAGGTCATTGAGGTTTCTATGGAACTGATTTTAATGCCCCTGGTTTCATTCTAAAGAGTCAGCCACACTCGTGAAGGTAAAGGCGCGTGGCCTGGTGGTTAGCATGTTTCACTCACGATTGTAACATCGTACTTTCAATTCCCGGCCCCGGCGACAAGTTGCGTCACGTTCCAAAGTGAATTGTTGTCGGTCACTTATGTACCATGGACATCGATAATTGGCCTTTCCAGTCTGAAGAACCGAGACAAAGCTTACAAATCCGGTTTGATAACATGTACCATTCTTTCGATAATTGATTTTCTACGTCTATGTAATCGAGAGCAGACATAAACACCTTCTCGATTCACCCCTAGTATCTTTCAACTAATGGCATATCCCGGATACGTCCGATGTAGGCAGAGAAAGCTGCACCAACAGTAGGTTAGTACTCATTTTCAGATAGACTAATTAGACTGGTTCAAAGTAAAATGAACCCAGGAATTGAAACCACACCATAATGATCGTGAGCCAAACACCCTATGCAGTTGGCGACGCACACCCACAATCGATTTGAGAATATTGATCCTCTGAAGTTTGTCGGAACATCCCTTGGATAGGAAAATTATTTATTTATTTCAACATTTGTTCCTCTCTGTGAGCACCCAGGAACTCTGATTTACTTTCAAAACATTAATATCGTAATTTAAAAGTTTGAGGAAGACTTTGACTGCTACTTTTAAACGGTTGTATGGCTTCCTGATGATATTCTATAAGGCGTTGTTATCGATTAGATCAACCCCAGTACATAACTGGTACTTAATTTATCGACCCCGAAAGGATGAAAGGCATGGTCGACCTCGGCGGAATTTGAACTCAGAATGAGCTGGCAGAATCGTTAGCACGCCGGGCGAAATACTTAGCGGTATTTCGTCTGCCGCTACGTTCTGAGTTCAAATTCCGTCGAGGTAGACTTTGCCTTTCATCCTTTCGGGGCCGATTAAATAAGTACCAGTTACGCACTGAGGCCGATTAAATTGACTCAATCTTATAATCGACTCAATCCGTTTGTCTGTCCTTGTTTGTCCCCTCTGTGTGTAGCCCCTTGTGGGTACTAAAGAAATAGGTATTTCATCTGTCCTCACGTTCTGAGTTCAAATTCCACCGACGTCGACTTTGCCTTTTATTCTTTCGGGTTCGATAAATTAAGTAGCAGTTGCGTACTGGGATCGATCTTATCGACTGGCACCCTCCCAAAAGATTTCGGGTCTTGTGCCTTGAGTAGAAAAGATATTTCGGTAAAGACATCGAACTGGTAGAATTGTTAGCACGTCATGCAAAATGCTTAGCGGTATTTCGTCTTTATAGGCGGCGAGCTGGCAGAAACGTTAGCACGCCGGGTGAAATGCTTAGCGGTATTTCGTATGCGTTACGTTGTGAGTTCAAATTCCGCCGAGGTCGACTTTGCCTTTCATCCTTTCGGCGTCGATAAATTAAGTACCAGTTACGCACTGGGGTCGATGTAATCGACTTAATACCTATGTCTGTCCTTGTTTGTCCCCTCTGTGTTTAGCCCCTTGTGGGTAATAAAGAAATAGGTATTTCGTCTTTATGTTCTTATTTCGAACAAAGCCGGAGTCGATTTGCCTTTCATTCTTTCGAGATCGAGAAAGTAAGTACCAGTCGAGCACTGACGGTGATGTAATCGACTAATCGCCAGCCCTGTAATTGCTTCCCTTGCGCTAAAACTTGAAAGCAATATTATAGTTCGATATCTCTGCACTAGAATGTCCTTATCAAGAGAAAATGAAAGTTCAGCCTTGCTCTGATCTGCTCAAACGTGTAAGAATACGGAAACTGAATCATAGGCAGATTACTAGTGCAAAATTAGCTAATTTAGTTGTTTCCGTTGTTCATGACGGAACTTAGCTTCATTAATCCGGATGGCCTCTATAATTCTCAAATTTCCAATTTTAGATTACATAACTTTGATAGAGATTGAAATCAAGACATAATGGATATCAATAAAGCCACGAACGGCGATATCTAAAATTTGTGAATTAATGGGTCTTTGTTGTTCAAAAAAGAACAAAATAAAATAAATAAACTCACCCTCAACAACAGACAACTATTACGCAACGCTAATTCTTTAATTAAACTATTTCAGTCCGCCTGTATCGCACCCCTCTATTCCTTCATAACGGTTAGTCTCTTCACAAGGGCTATTTAAAGCCCAAATATCAGCATATTCTTTTCTTCTATTTTTTGTTTCATACTTCTATTCGTTTCAGCCATGAGACATTGGTCATGCTGGAGCACCACCGTGAATAAATATTGGTCAGTAGCAGGCTCGAACCCACGACACTTGCATTATTAGCACGACGCTCTAACTAAATGAGCTACGTTTTTATATTTCACTAAAGCTGTAACTAGAGTGCGGCCGAATCAGGGCATCCCGTTGAAGGGTTTTACTCGAACAAGTCAACCCCAGTACGTATCTTTTAAGTCGACTGCATATTCAAACGGTCTCAATCTACGTATTCAATCGCTAAGTTATTAGGAGACAGGTTGTCAAACGGTCGGGTGAAGGATCAACACAGCAACAGTCACACACGCATACTCACACACACATACACACGAATACACGAATATGACGAGTTTCAGTCTACCTTATTCGCCCACTTGACAACTGATGTAATTTTGGAGTGTTTATGTCCCCGAAACTAAGTGGTTGGGAAAAAGAGACCGATAGGATAAGGACTAGACTTACAACGAATAACTTCTGGGGTCGATTTGTTCGACTAAAGGCGGTGCTCCAGCATAGCCGCAGTCAAATGAATGAGACGTGTAAAAGAATATCTAAACGCATATATTTATATATATATAAATTATCAATTCAACAATGAAATAATGATATAATTAAATTATACCATGTAGAACAAATAAAATTTACGATAAAACATATACCAATATTTAAGTAAAGTACAAAATAATGAATAAATAGTATTTAATTAGTAAAAAGACCACACGTGTTTCGTGGTTATATTTACAAACTAATAACAGTAAAATCAATTCAATTTAAATATACCCACTCTTCAGGTCCCAGGTAAAAACAAAAAATAATTAAATAAAAAAATATACGTATATAATCTTACGTAAATTTACAATAAAATTGAACAAATACAATAATATATCATAAAATACAAACATGAGATATCTTAACAAATATATTCTGAATAAATAGATATAAATATTTATTATATCTATGAAAATAAATTTTAACTTATATATATATATATATATATGGCCATGAGATAGTACCTAGAAAGTTCCCCTCCGTGGCACAAGTCGGGCAAGATGCTTATTGAAAACCAGCATTCACCCCTCTCTATGCCACCGATGTTATCCAAGGGATGGACAAAGGCTATCACAGCTTCGCACCTGTAATGTACCACTCATTTTCTACAGCGGCATGAGCAATGAAATGAGCATGAAATGAAGTGTTGTGCTCAGGAACAACATTCCTGATCAGGAATGAAAAACACTGCCCCATGATTGTGAACCTGACTATCTAACCTCTAAGCCGTGCGCCTTCCCTGTAAGAATACATACATTCCAATATTCATGTATTTATATGTAAGTATATGTATGTACGTCACTACATTCATGTGTATAAGCGTGTTGTATCTTATTTATATGACAATATATTCTGTATTAATTTTATACAAACATTAATCTACAAATCATACAAATGATGTACAAATCAATAAAAAAAATATATTAAAATTCAACAACGAATATTATCGACACTAAGGCGAAAAACGAAACAGAGAAAGCGGAAACTTGGTAAAATCTAAAGATTACATAAAGAAAGAGTCAACAATATATGGAACAATAAGAAATAGTCTCGATGTAGAAACAAATGGGAAAAGAGAAAAAGCTGGAACAATAAAAGGAACGAAACGAAGAATTATAAAGAAGAAAAGATTAAAAAATACAAGAGTAACTAACAACAATTACGATAAAATTTTGATATCGATGGGAGAAGCGCATATTCTGTAACTTCGAAATAGTTTTTTTTTTCTAGGTATGTATTTATGTTGGTGTCTGTATGTGTATTTGCGTGTGTGTATGTTTTGTGATTGTGTATACATATATATTAATATCATATAATATAATGATATACATATACACACATATTTTTATATGCATATATATATTTATGTTTGTATGTATATATATATATATATATATATGCGTGAGTGTGTGGGTGCCTGTGCATGTGTGTATTCAGATATTTGACATGTACATGGCATATATAATATATGTATGTGCGTGTGTGTGTGTATATATATATGTGTGTGTGTGTGTGTGTGTGTGTGTGTGTGTGGTTGTAAATATTTACATATATAAACATATCTATACGTACATACATACATTCAAACACATACACACACATACATATGTATCTATCTATCTATATATATATATATATAATATATATACACACACACACACACATATATATATATATCATTATATTATATCATATTAATATATATGTATACACACGCACACACACATAAACGCACATGCACCATATATGTATATATTTATATATATATATATGTGTGTGTGTGCATGTGCATTTATGTGTGTGTGTGTATATATGTGTGTGTGTGTATGTATATATATATATATACACACATATGTCTGTGTGTGTATGTGTGTATGTGTGTGTTTCCATCTCCCTTTACTCATTGAAATATACTGAAAAATCTCCACACACCTGTATTCCACACCTTCTTTTATTGTATTTACTAAAACTTTCTTTCTGAATTTCGATCAACATCTTTGGAATG
>NW_021825985.1:5000-14015 GCF_006345805.1 Octopus sinensis | reverse complement strand
ATACATACATACATACATACATACATACATACATACATACATACATACATACATGCATACATACATGCATACATATATACATACATACATGTATTGCGTACAATAATGTCGCATGTAACAAACAACACAAACTTACAAGATCAAATAATATGAATATATCTTATGTGTGTGTATATATATATAGATATATATATACACACACACACATATTTGTCACGCATATATACATGTAGTTATATATGAATACATGTGCAGAAACGTAAACATGTATGCTTATATAAACTGAAATTGACATATCAACTCATTCGTAACGCATGTACACGTGTACATTTCCAGAAATATGGCATGTATATATGCTTATATATAAACACATTATGTGTGTGTGTGTCTGCGTGAGTGAGTGTGTACGTGTGTACGTGAGTGTATGTGTGTGTGTGTGCGTAAGTGTGTGTGTGTGTGTGTGTGTGTAATACATTAAATACACATAGATATACGCTTACGTCTAGCCACCTTTGTTTTTGTTTTTTTCTTGAACTCTCCCTATATATATATATATAAACATACACACACACGCACACATACATATATATACACACACACACATACATACACACATACACACACATATATAATATTTTTATTTGGGTGGTAACACTGAATTTCACCCAGTTACCCCATTTCTCATTGGTCATAATTATATATAGATATATATAGATATAGATAATATACCGGGTCTTATATTTAAAACAACTTTTTAGTTGTAGCTAATTATATAAGTAAAGAATACTTGCAGCCACACATATTGGTCACTGTCAGACATACATGAACAGTCGGGTCAAATATGCACGACAAAATACATGCAAAACGCGAATGCACGTTGTAAACACGCCGCTACTTTCATATTCGTACGAACACGCACTAACATGTGCACGTAGAACGAATGGAGTTTCTAAGTTACTGGAACAAACACACGTACACAATGTTTGCAGATGCACAGCCACAAACAGTATACTCAGATGCACGAAGACACATGGTTCACATACACACAGACACACGAGCATGTACAGATACGCACTCGCATGCAATTCGTCTTTTCATGCGCACGCACACTTGAAATACATAGAATTGAATTAATTCAAACGCACAGAAATACTAAAACAAACACCCTGTAAACACTAGCACACACACACACATGGGCGCGCGTAAACACACACTTGCACGAAGACTGAGACACGCATGCACACAAAACAGACTGGCAGACACCGGTAGATAGAAATTGCATGCACTGGTGTTTACAAAATATATTCATGCTATACCGTGCAGACATGCGCAAAAACATACGTAGACACAGGCACGTTGTTTCTTGAATTTGTGCACACTCATATATACATACATAGATAGAGGCGGCGTATGTACCCCAGCCCCAAATAACTTATATATTCACATAGTTTCTGTATACATAGTTTCCCCAATACAGACACACGCACTGACAAACAGTATGTATGAATGGATGCCTGTCAATATATATAGTGAGAAAAAGGGAGAGACGGGGGGGGTGAGAGTACACTTTGTTACAAGTAAAAGAGTAAACGGAAAACTAAACACATACAACAAATTATAGACTACAAAAACCATCTTGATGAAGATGAAGTCTTTATTCGTTTGGTGGCCACCACCAATAAGTAGCGGCAAGATATATTTGAGTTGACATTTTCCTAAATATTTGTTTTGACTGAAAACAGCGTTAGCGATCTTACACATGCTTTCATCGTATTCCATATAAGGAAGTCTTGCATATCCGACAATCCACCGTGTTATGTGCCTGCCTGCCTGCATGCATATCAATCTACCTCTCTGTCAGTCATGTCTGTCTATCTATCTATCTATCTATCTATCTATCTATCTATCTATCTATCGATCGATTATCTGTCTGTCTGTCAGACTGTCTTTCTGTTTGTCTGTTTGTCTGTCTGCATGTCTGTCTGCATGTCTGTCTGTCTGCATGTCTGTCTGTTTGTCTGTCTGCATGTCTGTCTGTCTGTCTGCCTGTTTGTCTGTCTGCCTGTCTGTCTGCATGTCTGTCTGTCTGTCTGCATGTCTGTCTGCCTGTTTGTCTGCCTGCATGTCTGTCTGCCTGTTTGTCTGTCTTGCCAGATAGCTAGCTTATCCATTTGTACGCAGCTTCATATGTAGGCGCGCGCGTTTCTTTGTGTACGTGCGCGCGCGCGTTTGTGTGTTGCGCACGCGCTTATATGTGCATGTATGTGTGCGTATATATACATAGAAACATATATACATGCATATGTATGTATAAATGCATACACGCAAACACACACACACACACACATTATATATATAAGAATTTTTTGCGTAATAAGATAACAAAAAAACCAAGGCTGTATAGATATTATATATATTAATGCTTGTTTAGATGTCAAGTCATATATATATTAATATATTATATATAAGGCAGTGCTCCAGCATGGCCGCAGCCAAATGACTGAAACAAGTAAAAGAAAAGAAAAAAGAATATATACATATACATACATACATATATAGATATATTATATACATATATAATACATACATACTTATACATACATACAATATATATATATTATATATAATATATATATATATATATATATATATATATATATATATACATACACACACACACACAAGGTAGGATCAAGAATCGAAGTGTAGGAAGTTAGTAAGCTTCAAGCTATCCGGAGAAGATATCAAAAACAACTTTCAAGAACAATAAAGGTTTATTGGCGCAAGAAGTTGAGAATTTCTCCCGTATCGAAGTCCGATAAGCTGGAAAAAAAGTTAATTTTATAGTTCGCGGTTAGCTACAGGGGTTCTCGTAGGTGCGAGTAAACATCGAAAAATTAGGGAATAGAGTAATAGATAAAACCCAGTCTACATATTTTGTATAGCTAGCGAAACATTGGAAGTAGTAAATTATCCAAATGAGGGGTAGGTTGCAAGCTACTCTTTAGGCGAATGATACCTTGATTATATGAAGTTTACATTGTCGAATCCCCAACTAGTTAACACAAGATCTAATGACAATCTACCCAACGATTAGATAATTTGCTACTCCCGAGGTTTCGCTAGCTATGAAACATATGTAGACTGGATTTTTATCCTCTCCATACCATAATATATATATATATATATATATATTCTTTTATTTTTTTCAGTCATTTGACTGCGACCATGCTGGGGTACCACCTTTAGTCGAACAAAACGTCCCCAGGACTTATTCTTTGTAAGTGTAGTACTTATTCTATCGATCTGTTTTGCCGAACCGCTATGTTACGGGGAAGTAAACACACCAACATCAGTTGTGAAGCGATGCTAGTGGGACATACACAAACCACACAAACATATCATATATACGCACACACACACATACACACGCACACACACACACACACACACACATACACACACACACACACACACATATATATATATATATATACGACGGGCTTCTTTCAGTTTCCGTCTACCAAATCCACTCACAAGGCTTTGGTTGGCCCGAGGCTATAGTAGAAGACATTTGCCCAAGGTGCCACGCAGTGGGACTAAACCCGGAACTGTGTGGTTGGTAAGCAAGCTACTTACCACACAGCTACTTGTGTGTGTGTGTGTGTGTGTGTGTGTGTGTGTGCGTGTGTGTGTGTGTATCTTTATGTGTGTGTTCATGTGCATTGAGTGCTGTCTGCGTGTGCGTGTGCGTGTATTTGTATGTTTGTGTATATGTGTACGGTTATGTGAGATAAATTCGTTTTGTTTTTCTTATGTTTTTCTTGTTTTTTTTACCTTTTATTTCAATCCTTATTTGTCATCAATATTTCTAACAAATCAGTCAATAAAATATTCCCTTACATTGTTCACTACTTCTAACATTCCACTTGTGAATGCTTTGAAATTACCGGACCTTGGTTTGAAGAACTAATCGAGCCACGTTTTCAGCTCCATGTTATTGTTCAACAAAACACCACGCATTCGGCTGAGAGACCGAAAAAGTTGACAATCTAAAAGCGCTGTATCAGGAGAATACAGCGGATGCGGTAGAACTGAGTAGCTTTTTGGCTAAATTTGCAAAGAAGTGGTTAACATTGTCATATTGAAGAAGCACACCGTGTCGCCAGCCAGGTCGTTTCAGCTGGATTACCCATCGGGCGAAGAGACGGACGTTAGTATCATGAGAGCATCCCATCTGCTCAGCTAATTCCCTGGTGGACTGGTTTGGAACTCGTGTATGAGCTCGTTCAATCGATCTTCATTGAACAGGTCGGCTGGAACGCGTAGAGTATGTAAGGTCGAATTTTCCCTCTTTGAAGCGTGAAACCATTTCTGTGCAGTTCTTTTTGGCGACAGTGCTTTCTCCATACACAATATAAATGTTTCGAGCAGCCTTGCCAACTCTGGCAGCCTTGGATCCTTGATTAAAAGTGAAGAGAAGAAGTCGTCGATAAAGCACATTTTTTTTTCACTAGGCATTCCGTGATATATCTGAAAAGAAGCAGAATTTATTCGAATTTCAAAAGCGATAAGCTAAAATTGTAGAGGAAGGTTAGAGCAGCAAAAGAAAGGAGAAAAACATAAAGCACTACGGTAAAAATATGTTTCGTGTTAATCCAAATAACATGGGAAGAAAACGAATGGCTTTGTCCGACAACACAATACATTTTAACGAATGGCCGTCAATGTCTTCGATCAACTGAACTGCCGACTCATTGAATTAGTGAGCGAAATGACTGAGTATTCTACAGGCATAAATGTCCTTAACGTAATTTTCGGGTAGAATCAGCGTGATACGATGTGATAAGGTTGGACTATTGAATTACAAGGTACAGTCCGACCGATGGACTTCTACACAGTTTCCGTCTACCTTAATTCGCTCGAGATTTGAACCGACCCGAGGATTTGGTGAAGACAATCACCTAAGGTTCTACGCAGTGGGATCGAACACGACACATCATAGCTACGAAAGGAACTACTAATTCTCTCAGACTTATCTGCATGTGACTTTTTGTGATTCTTTTTGATATCTTGGTTACCGATTTAATAAAGATGGTTTGCAAATTAGGAGTGATAAAGTGCAGCTTATTTTAAATACACCAGACCCTAAAAAGAATAGTGAGTTAAGATCATTTGTAAGAATGTTATCACATTATCGTCGCTTTTTACCAAATATTTCAACGACTGCTGACGCCATTATATTCCTTATTGCATAAAGATTCCCTTTGGGGGTAGAATGTCGGACATCAGAAAGCGTTTGCTACAGCTAAGAAGTTGCTTACTGCTTCATCTGTACTCGTGCATTATGACCCACATAAACGTTTAACGTTACAATGTAATGCGTCGCCATCAGGGCTATGTGCAGTCTTTGTCAACGAAGGAATGACAGTACTGTTCGTCCTGTAGCTTTTACCTCACCTATTCTGTTACCAGCTGAAAAGAACTATTCTCAGTTGGACAAAGAAGCACTTGCAGTTTTATTTGGTGTCAAACGATTCTATCAATATGTTTGGGGCCGTCATTTCGAAATTTATACTAATCATAAAACCTTTGATTGCACTACTTAGAGAAGTGCAAGGTATTCAGCAAATGTGTTCACCTAGAATGCAGAGATGGGCTTTGATGTTAAGTGCTTTTAGTTATAGTATGCATTACGTTCCTGGACCTAAGAATGTTACTGCTGATGTACTGAGCCGTTTACCCTTGACTTCGTTACACGAAATTGAACAACCAGCGGAACTGGTACACATGATGTAACATTTTAGTGGCACACCTATCCGAAGACGGGATATACTTCGACTAACAGACAAAGATCAAATATTTCTAGTGTCAAACATTATCTTTTAAGAGGGTGGCTGTCCAAAACAAGTCTAGACTTAAAACCGTTTTTACAGCGTAAAAATGAACTGAGTTTGAACGAGGGCTGCATATTTTGAGGTCCTCGTTTGGGGTCCTTTAAATTAAGACAACAATTGTTTAATGAGTTGAATGATGCTCATCCAGGCATAAACCGAATGAAGGCATTATTTCGAAGCTACTGCTGATGGCACAATCCTGGATGCTGATATTGCGCAGATGTGCAGAAGATGTGACGTTTGTCAACAATATCAGCGACAAAACACGCCAGGACCTGTACATCCCTGGACGTGGTTTGAAGAACTGTGGCAAAGGTTACACGTTGATTATTTTGGTCCTCTTAATGGTTTGATGCGCTTATTGATTATTGATGCACATTCGAAATGGATAGATGTACATCCAGTAGTACATGCTACAGTAGAATCTACGGTAGCCCGACTATAATATTATATATATATATATATATATATATATAATATATATATAATATATATATATATATATATATATATATATATATATATATATATATATATATATATATATATATATATATATATATTATATATATATATATATATATATATATATATATATAATCGATATATATAATATATATATATATATTATACTATATATATATATATAGGGCTCATGGCCTAGTGGTTAGGGTGTTGCAATCACGATCGCAAGATCCTGGTTTCAATTCCTAGGCCGGGTGGTGCATTGAGTTCTTGAGATAAATACTTTATCTCATTTTACTCTGTAATCACTTCGACACCTGACGCATGGTACACGGTGCACCTGTTCAGACAACGTCGATTTGATGGAGCGAGGGAGTCAGTGTGCGGCACGAACATTTGATCAGTATAAGCGAATCATTTGTGCAAGTCGTTCGGAAGTAGCTGAACACTCATACGCCGTCATCGACGGGTGAATCAATTATATATATACACACATATATATCTATATATATATATTTTAATTATAATAAAGGGTTAATTGCAACAAGTTGCTCAAAACCACAATATTTTCTAATATTTTCGGTATGTGGTTTTGAGCAACTTGTTGCAATAGATGTCAGTGTAACATAAGTTTAATAATGGCCACAACTGCTTCAGTACCACATCACTACGAATCACAATGTACATAAATAATTATGTATGATATATTGCATAAGTCTTTTATAATTATGCATGGTTGAAAAAATGTGAGGAAACGTACCTCAGCAGAGACTTATGAAACTCGGCTACCAAACGTATTTAATGCGCGCGCGTGTGTGTGTGTGTGTGTGTGTGTGTGTAAGTGGTCGTGGTAAAACAGCTGGTTGGCTTCCAGTATAGACAAGTCCTTTATAGATAACAAGAGGGAAGACGAAAATCAAAAGACAAACTTTATTCTTTTAGACCCTTTTTTTTTCACAAACCAGTATATGTGAGTCTACTCTTTTCACCTTTTTTTACCCAAATCTAATAGTCGAGTGTGACTAAAATTTTGCCTAAATATTCACAAAGGTGCATATTTGTGTGGGTATGGGTGTGAATGTTTAGGTAAACATAAATGTTTAGGCACTATATATATATATACACACATGCATACATACATACATATTGTGAGTGTATATACGTGCGTGTATATATATACATATATATATATATATGTGTGTGGTGTGTGTGTGTGCGTGTGGGCATATATGCGTGCATATATATATATATATATATATGTACAAAAGATAAGACTTACTTGGAAATGGATGCATGGCGTTCAATCATATAATAAAAATAACATATATATATATATATATACAAACATATATGTACATACTTACATATACATGTATATGCATACATGGGCACAGGACGTCAAAGAACGTAAACAACATGAAATACGAATTCCGAAAACTTAGAATACGAACTTTTTTTGCGAACAACGAAAGAAACATATTGAAAAGAAGACAAGCAACATAAAGAACGACCCTTCATCAGTTGTCGGCTGTTTTTCTACACAGTATTTCGAGCAAAATTATTTATATGATATATATATATATATATAAATATATATATATATATACGAGCAAAATGGCCCCCCCCCGTCCAATGGACGGTGCTGAATTATATCTGCTGAATAAAAAGCAATCAGTGTTTTCTTTTCATTAAAAATAATTAAGCATGTCTTTATTTCAATAACATTTTGGGTTTTATTAAACGAAGTTAAGGTAAAGAAAAAGACTTCTTGAGAAACCAAATAGTCTTTCCTTCCTTCATGCCAAGTTTGAAGAAAATATCCCTTTTACATCTTACTTTTTTGGTCTCTTAAATATACTGCATTTTTTGGCACTATTTCAAGCCAGCCGGCTTTTTTTGCGCAAACTGCACGTGCACTTTTCTCGCGTTCGCGTTGTATCAGCAACAGCTGATGTACTTGCGCGTACAAATGCCCGTTCCCACGGCTTTATCGATCACATTCTCACCTGGAATCGATTTTTGTAATTTTTTCAAGACTTATACCGTCGGTATCTACATATCAAATTTGAGCGCAATCGGATGGAGGAATCCCGAGATCCCAGAAGACGCACACACAGACAAACAGAACGGATTTTATATAATATACTAGCAGCTAAGCCCGGTTTCACCCGGTCTGTTTCGATGATGTGACTGTGATCGTTTTCGGTTAGGCATAATCTATAACAACGTTTCTCAACCTTATCATTTCGGGTCCGTTTCGATTGGAGCCTCCTGATGTATGAACATTTCCTGACTCCCCAGCCTTGTCAGCTTCAGGAGTTGTGAAGAAAAAATTTGTACGTAGTCTGTTTCTGAGAGCTATTCTATTGGACTTCTGTCTAATCATTAAAACATTGATTTAATTATGAACATAGAAAGAAATTATACATTAATCCCTATTTTTGTAAGCAGTTGTATCCGTGTAAAAGTTTTATTTGCAGAGCAAAAATTGAAAGATATATGAAATGGACGTGTGTGTGTGGTGTGTGTGTGTGTGTGGTGAGTGTGTGTGTGTGTGTGTGTGTGTGTGTGTGTGTGTGTGTGTGTGTGTGTGTGTGTGTGTGTGTGTGAGTGTGTGTGCGTGCCCCTGCTGTGTGAGCAACTGGTTGTTTTA
>NW_021825984.1:10000-12500 GCF_006345805.1 Octopus sinensis | reverse complement strand
AGATGGGATGAAAGGAGAAGAGAGAGGATTTGAACCTGTGACGTTGAGGAAATGGAGAACGAGATGACGTAATGTGTCCAGTCAGGCAACAAACAATAACAATTATGGTGATGATTAATTAATAAAGTAGATTACAGTGCGAAAGAGAATAGAAAGACAATGACCCCATGGTGGGATTATGACATGAATGACTGAATGAAAAGAAAGAAACATTATTGAAACATAAAAGAAACAGATTTGGATATTCCAGATCCAATGGGGTCTTACCTCCGAACTGCCTTATGCAGTGGTGTGTCTCCATCGTTGTTCATGACATTGGCATCGATGCCATCGTTACCCAACAAAAGATCGACAGTGTGCAAGTGTCCCCTAAAACAGGCCCGGTGCAGCGGTGTTTGACCATCTTTATTTCGAGGATTCACCTGAATAAAAACATTAAAAACATTAAAAATGGCGTCTGAAAGGGGAGTCGGGTGGTGAAGAATTAAAAGAAAAACTCACAGAAAAAGAGAAGAGAAGGAATGAAATTAATTCAACAGGTGGAATGATTGGGGTGGGGAGTAGGTAATGGAGATTTCTATCGTATATACACACACGTGTATACACACATACATATGTGCATATAAATATATTTATACACACACACACACACTCATATATATATAGGATGAATAACTCAATAAATAAACACATAGAGCAGCAAAATGTGTGTGTGTGTGTGTGTGTATATGTGTGTGTGTTCATAATTACATTTATTCTTTTATTCTTTCATTTGTTTCAGTCATGTGACTGTGGCCATACTGGAGCACTGTCGTTAGTCGAGCAAATCGACCCCAGTAAGCCTTGTACTTATTTTATAGTTTCTTTTGCAGAGAAACGCTAGTTTACGGGGACGTAAACACCCAGCATCGGTTGTCAAGCGAGTGGGGACAAACACAGACACACACACGCAAATATATTCTTCTTTCTTTTACTCTTTACTTGTTTCAGTCAATTGACTGCGGCCATGCTGGAGCACCGCCTTTAATCGAGCAACTCGACCCCGGGACTTATTCTTTTGTAAGCCTAGTATTATTCTATCGTCTTCTTTTGCCGAACCGCTAAGTGACGGGGACGTAAACATCGGTTGTCAAGCAATGCTAGGGGGACAAACAGAGACACACAAAAATATACATACACATACATATATATATACATATATACGACAGGCTTCTTTCAGTTTCCGTCTACCAAATCCACTCACAAGGCTTTGGTCAGCCCGAGGCTATAGTAGAAGACACTTGCCCAAGGTGCCATGCAGTGGGACTGGACCCGGAACCATGCGGTTCGTAAGCAAGCTACTTACCACACAGCCACTCATGCATATATATATCTGCATATATATATATGAGGCCAGATGTGTGTGTGTGTGTGTGTACGTTTTTGTAATTTATGCACATTTTTGTAACTTATGCACATTTACAATTAGCACGCTCAAATTTTAGGGGGTCATTCGTCACGACCCCAGCAGTATTTTCGTCAAATTTCCTCCGAGACACCCGCGAATAGCGGTAAATAATTTTGAGCCATAACTTCTAAATTTTTAAGATGGCGAAAGCTACCATTGTTTACAAAGCAAACATTAATTAAGTCACCTCCTAGCGACGTTGTAGAGGGAGAGAGAGAGAGAGAGAGGAGAGAGAGACGGAGATAGAGAGAGAGAGAGAGACGGAGATAGAGAGAGAGAGAGAGAAGATTTTTATAATTTCGTCTTTTTACTGGCAATAACAGACAGACAGGTGTTGTTATGTATGTTTGTATGTGTGAATGGCTTCAGTCACGCATACACACACGCGAGCATGTATGCGTAAAAGCCACATAATGCAATGTTTTGTGTGTGTGTTGGTGTATATAATACGGGCATATAAACGATGTTCTCCGTTTCTCCACAACTAATTCCCAAATTAGCTGAATCCGTTGTTCTAATCATAGCGATATATAGCTGGTCGTGCGTGAACATGGCAGAGAGCAGAGGTTACCAGAGCAAAAGACCTACGTGTTGACGTAGACACGCTCCTTCGCAAATGATCAGCTATTATTTTGTAAAACAATGTTTCGAAACTGTTCATGTTTTCGAAAGGAGAGGGGTCAACCTAAAGCGTTTGACCCGGTCATAAAAACAAACAAAAAAATAGTAATATGTGTAAAACAACTTCCTCTAAACGAATATGACCAAAACAATGTGCGCTCGCGAAAGGAGGGTGGGGGGAGAGGCCTATGGCCTTTTCTTTGATAATATCTTGCTTGCTTATTTAAATTCAGTTCAATGCACTCTTGCCTTGAACCAAACATTTCTCTTTGTGTGTGAGTGTGTGTGTGTGTGTGTGTGTGGCGTGTGTGTGTGTGTGTGTGTGCGTGTGCGTGTGTGTGTGTGTGTGTGTTCTTGATAATCGTTTAGAACAAGTTGTTTTACACCTATTACACTATTTTTTTGCTTTTGTGCCCGGATCAGACACGTAAC